>NW_025919041.1:0-77009 GCF_907164915.1 Impatiens glandulifera
ACCGTAAGTTGTACTAGCACTGTTATTTATCAATTATGTTATTCTTGTGAGACTAAAGACTGCTGTAAACAGATTTTTCGTGAAGGTGGGATAACTACGCGAGAAAAATTCAATGACAGGTTCTGTCTAGAAGGTCGGGCTTTCCAAATTTCAAAAATGGACCTCTGGGAAGTGGACCTCGTAAGTACATCTCTGGCTGTCATACCTTATAATATCATTTACCACTCAGTTCAAATCTAATCTTTTTTAATTCTATCCACAGTTGTTTTTCCCAATCATTGATGACAGACATTTCTACCTGGTTTGCTATAACTTCATACAAAGGCAATTTCAAGTAATTGATAACCGGCAGTCACCTATGCAATCGCCCTTCGAAAGAAGATATAAGAATGCACAAATCTTGGTATGACACTACAATTAAAATTTAAAATAGTTCAATATTAGAATTCTAGTAGCACTAAAATACATTACATAATGTTGTTTGTAATGATGTATCAGGATGACTACATTCAACAATATATGAACGACGTAGACCCCGTTCTTGCTAAAAAGTATGGCGGTTTGGAAAAGATATGTCTGAAATTGCCATGGCAGGATTCAAAGAATTACACTAACTGCGGCATTTTTTGCATGAGACACATGGAGACGTATGAAGGTGAGGTGAAGGGGTGGAAAACTGGCTTTGGCGTTAAAAGAAATGTAAGGAACCAAATAAAGACATTGAGGATGGAATACTGTTGGCGTGTCATTGGCTCGGAGCTCAACAAGGCCAGGAGCAAGGTCTACAATTCCTGCCGTAAATGGATAAGTCAATGAATTAGGAACTGTATACATATTGTATAATTAAATTTTACAAAGAATTTTAGTTCACATGAGTACAATACATAGACAGATGGGGTAATTAAACTATTCCTATAATTGTAATGATTTATTGTTACAATAAAGAATATGTTGTGTAATTTCAATTCTCAAAAATTGTTACTTCACATCCTCACACTAATGAACATGTATACATGAAGTGTGTTTTTTATGAAATTTGATTTTCAAATACTTGTTCAATTATGTGTTAAATGAATAAATTAAGTGAAAGAAACATGACCCGCATAAATATTCGCTTCAAAGACCTTTTCTTCATAAAATATATATGTGAAGCCTCGAATTTCATGAAAGAAATATGAAGAGAATAAATATTCGCCTCAAATAAATATTTTCGATGAAGCGAATACATATTCGCCTCAAATTACTAATCATGTAAAGCCACCATCTCATCCATGAGAAGCGGGATGACTTGTCATGTCACTGCCCTTACCCCGACATGTAAATACCAGTTTCAACATAAATATCAATTTCATCAAACAAATATGAGGAGAATAAATATTCGCCCGAGATACATGGTGAGGTTAAAGCGAACACATATTCGCCTAAGTTTCATGTTTCATTTTCTCAATTTGTAACTAAAAGGATACTTAATATTAGTTGACTGGGGCGAATAAATATTCGATTGATTTAGGTGTTTTTAATTTTTTAGAAATGAATTAGTGTGGTCATTCATTTGGTATTTCATAAAACTTCGCATGCATACATTCGACCTTATTCTTGGTTTCAAATCCAACATACATACAATACTATATACAGATCAGATTTCACATGAAACTGGAATTCGATAGTTGAGATGACAAAAGAACAGTGAACGGAGTATTGGCGTCCATGCTAAAACTTTCGTCCCATTGTTGAGGAGTTGAGAACTGAGGAGTTGTCGTTGGCATTGCACTTGATGGCTGGAAAGGAATATCAAATTTATTTAAAAGTATGTTATTATATGAATATTAATAACACAATTATTAGTAAAGAAGGTAAGTCAGCAATTTCATACCGGAATATGTGATTCACTAGTTATTCTTGTTGATTTTCGTTTTCTTGAGTTCTTCTCCAGTCCACCTTTCCTTCTCTTACCAGACTTTGTTGGCTTCTTAGTTTTCATTCCTTTTGCTTGAACAGGGGCACCCTCGGCAGAACGTGATACACCGGTTGGTGGAGTTTGCATATTTATACTCTCCTGCAATTTTTTATCCACAAACGTGCACTGGCTCAGCATGATTTCTTTGACATGATTGTAAGTGTCATCTCTTTCGGCTGCCTTGGTAAATAAATGCATGGACAACCCACACAAATCTCTGTATCTTATGTTATGAAGCTCACTCGGATCAACATTAGTACTGTCCACGATTGGATCAGTTCCAAATATTCCATCTTTGGCTGTTCTTGTCCACCTCTTCAATATCAACGCCGGAGGAATCTTCAACACGTCAATCGTTGTGAAAATCTTTAGGATGTGAGCACACAAAATCCCTCCAAATTCAAATTTACAGCAGCTACACTCGATATTCTTATCGTCATTCTTATGAACTGTAACTGTATGAGAGCATCTCCTAGTGTGGGGTGTTACCTTGTATTTTCTGTGTGTGTCGACATCCTCTAACATTTCTACACCACAATCATGCGACATAAACCATTGTTGTTCAAAGCACTTAAAGACCTCTGGGGTGTAAACTTTGCAGGCATCCTTTAAGATCAAAACTGGATAGTTAAGACTTGGTTGGCTGGTAATTGATTTGAAATCAGCCTTCAACACATCATATCTTCTTTCATCGAGTAGTCTTTCAAAGTGTTTGAAAAATTCTAAATACTTGTGTTTGTAGGAGCAGTACCTTTTCAACATACTGTTCATACTCTCACTTCTCTGTGTTGTCGTCATATCAGCACAAAACATTTGTCGTCCATAGACTAATGCCCACTTTCGCCTGATGCTAAACATGCGTTTCAACCAATCGTTGTTTTCAAGACCGTAGTTTGTCAACATTTGATTCCAAGCTTCAACAAACTCTATCTCTTCTTCAAAATCATATATACACGAAGAAAAATCCTTAGAAAAATCTCTGAAATTATGGAACACCGAGCTAAGATGTATGGCTGCATTTTGAAATATGTGCCAAATACAGAGACGATGATTTGTTTCGGGCCATGTAGACGCCAAGGCCTTAGCCATGGCCGCATCTTGATCTGTAAGAATGGTTTTTGGTTTTTTCCCATGCATAGCTTTGGTGAAAGTCTCAAACAACCAATCAAAAGTCATCGCAGTTTCATCGTATAATAGAGCTGCTCCAAAAATAATTGATTGTTTGTGATGATTGACACCTACAAAAAGCGCAACTGGACGACCTTCATTATTCTTCTTGTATGTGGTGTCAAAACTGACCACGTCTCCGAAGTATGAATAATCGGACCGCATGTTGGAATCACACCAAAAAATATTCGTTATCAAATCGTCCGCATCAAGTTGAAAAGCATTATAAAAACCAGGATCATTGGATTGTTTTTTCTGCAAATACTCTAATACACCCCCTGTTTCCCCAAAATTACACTCTCTGGTTCTTTTCGTGCGCAGGTAATTTTGTAATCCTCAGGAAGAAAACCTAGATTCTCCCTTCCACCGATTTGTTTAGACATTAGAGCATGTGATGACTTAGGAGGAATTCCCACGTTAGTGGCCATCTCGATATGTAAGCCTGCAACTGCAGAAATATTCCTATGGCATCTATACAGGTGAGTTTTCTTTGGACTTGCAAGAGGATGACTATGATCACTAATAAAATTTACCACTTGGAACTTTCCATTGTCTGCCCTCTTTATCCTCAATTTCGCTTCACAACAGAACCGAGTCACAGAACGTCTACGTTTCACATAGACATCACGTTTGTCCTTTCCCCGTTCACCCTGTGCACTACAACAAAAAACTCTATCCAGTATTTTACCCTCCTTATCTACATGTTTTGAACTGCGCCTTATACCAAATCCTATTAGTTTAGCGTATGCTAAGTAGAATACGTAGCCTTCTTCTTCATTCTCAAATTC
This sequence comes from Impatiens glandulifera, assembly GCF_907164915.1. Taxonomy (NCBI): domain Eukaryota; kingdom Viridiplantae; phylum Streptophyta; class Magnoliopsida; order Ericales; family Balsaminaceae; genus Impatiens; species Impatiens glandulifera. The sequence goes on from NW_025919041.1 coordinate 3,913, forward strand.
TCTACCTAAAAGTGGAATTAAGTTGGCTTCGATGTCCTCCAAAGGTTGGCCGTTTCCATCGAAATTCAATTGACGACGACAAGTAGCAGATTCGCTGTTCAATTTGAACACGTGTTATTTAATAAAGGTTCAACTAAACAGAACTTGTAGATTATTGGAAAATGAAAACAATATAAGCGAAGAAAGCTTCACTTCAACATAATGAAGATTGTAATATTAGGCGAATATAGTTTCGCTTTAGAAGATATTATCTAAAAATATATTAGTGAAGAGATCTTCGCTTACATGTGCACTAAAAAAATGGGAGAAGTTAAACAATGTTACCTTAAATCATTAATATCATTCTCGTCCATATCATTCTCGCTGATACGTGTTCCTTCCTGATAATCAAACAGAACAGAACATTTCATGTCGAGTATTCAAAAAACATAGAAAAGGTTGGGACGAAAAGTAAAGAAGGTATAGATGACATTCAAAAATATACCATTTTATAATTTAGGAAGATGGATTGATATTATAATGAAGTCTCCGGCGAAGGAGAGGTCGATGGTAGACAATGTAGTATAACTCCGGCGAAGAAATGGTCGTACAGGTGAGAGAGAGAAGAGTACAAAAGTTTTGTCTAGCTTAGCAGCATGGCTTGCTGCATGCAGCATTTAATGAAAAGGTGGCAGGTGTTAGGTGGCGGTGAGGTGACTTGTTAAAAAAATTATTTCATTTTAATAATTAAATGACAAAAATTATTATGAAATAAAATTAATAAATCAATCAATCAATCAGTAAGCGAAGATTTCTTCACATTATTATTTTGACAATTGTTTTAGAATTATTATTTTCACAGTAGTTTTAAAAAATATTAATTATTTATCAAATTTATACTTCAAGTTATACATTATTTCTTAATGTTTCAAGATTTAGTTAAATATAAGGCTGATGTTTTAAAAAAAACAATTCGAAGAACAAAAAAGATAAATCTGAAATCAAATATGACATTGAATTTTCAAGAATGCACAATATTCAAATATTCAGTATCAACCAACACATGTCTATTACAAAAACAAATGCTGCAAATCACAAGCAGCAATGGATTCTAGCAAGCTTGTGTGAGGAACACCAAACACATCCAAATATGTCTTCAGAGGATTCTCTGCCTCAAATACCCAAACAAGTTCATTAACATCGTGCCGAGACTTGTCGTATACAACTATAGTTTTGTCGTCCTCGGGCTCGACAAATGGATTCTCCATTTCTTTAGTTGTACCTCCTCCAGCAATTACAAACCCCATAAGATCCAGTTTGTAAGCCGGGATGAATTCCCCTGCAAATATGAAGGTGTAACTGTCGAAGAGTTTCGGCAGCTGAAAGAAAATACAATACATTATTAGTAATCATGGACAATTGAATATCATATGGAGGAGTAGGAATAAGACAAAACTTACATTGTTCAAATACCGCATTCTGCCAGCTCTTGGACCGCCCACAGTCCCATGATTATCTCGCTGCACCTCGTATGGTTCCTCGTCCACGTAACAGTTAAATCTGATTGATGATTTTATCCCTGTATAAAAGCAATAGGTGTTTTTAGTTTCATATATGTGAAAATGAATATTGAGTTAACAGTAAAGGGTTAAGAATAACAGAGTCTCACAATCAATGGTAAGGACCCAACTCCCGTTCAATATGCCCTTCAATACTTTGATAGTGCGACCGCATCCACCATTAGAATCGGTGGATGCTATGACGTGGGTCACATCGTCTCGCCACCTAATTGTCACCGTGGCACCACATGTGTTAGCATATTGTTGCATCAAGTGCTGTTTAAGAACAATCATAAATATTTCAGTTAAACAGGATGAAAACTTAAACAATATGGAACAAAAAGGGAGAAATGTCACGAAGAGTACTATCTCTTCACTTGTTAATTGATTTGGGCATAAAATCCAGTCTTTGCCAAAGTTTTGGACGGATGCTGAGGCGGTTGCCTGCACGTGCATGAAAAAAAAACGGTCTTGGTTAGTATGTACTAGGGTTTCAGGGAAATAATATCCCAAAACCCAACACTAGGTAATTTTTCCTAAATAACATTGATTTACAGTCAAGGTGACATTTTGAGAGTAGGGTTTCCTAAAGATTAAAGAGACAACAACATCACATAACAGAATCTAGTGTAGTAGTTCCATAATCCTAAATATGAAAAGTTACTATTTAGGAATACGTACCATTGTGGAGTCGTGAAGATGTGGATTCAGGTTCGGTCGACGGGGAGCCGGTTACGAATCGCCGTGAAAAGGAGGCAGGAAGAGAGAGAGATGAATCGGGCGGAAATGATTATAAAATAATCATATTAGGGGTATATATATTCATGTAACCGGGGCGAACATGTCTTCTTTCGAAAAGCGACTATTCATTCCATGTAACATGACACAGGGACCAGGGGCGAATAAGTGTTCTCTCGACACGCGACTATTCAATCCATTTTACATTGAACATGGTCTAGGCGAACAAATATTCTCTTCCAGCAAAAAAATTTAAATAAAAAAAATATTAATGAATTAATTGAAGCGAATATTATATCGCTACATGTCATTTTAAATTAATTGAATTAACATTTATTAATAAACGGAAATAAAGAAAAAAGAAAAAAACAAAAAAGTAATTGAGGCGAAGATTTGTTCGGTTGTTGCATGTCATCTTCAATTAATTGAATTAATATTTAATAAACGGAAATATAAAATCCATGTCATTTTGGTCATTACATAGACGGGTAAGTGTCTTTACATGGTAGGCAAGCGGTCTTCTCATGGGTGGGTATGGGGGTTTTACATGAGGTTTTTATTAGAATTAATTTAAGCAAATATATCTTCGCTCATGAGGGTCTCCAGCCAAAAAAAATGAAAAAAAAAATAAAAATAAAAAAATAGCCAAGTAATTGAGGCGAAGATTTGTTCGGTTGCTGCATGTCATCTTCAATTAATTGAATTAATATTTAATAAATGGAAATATAAAATCCATGTCATTTTGGTCTTCACATAAACGGGTTAGTGTCTTTCCATGGCAGGCAGGCGGTCTTCTCATGGGTGGGTTGGGGGGTTTACATGAGGTTTTAATTAAATTTAATTGAACCGAATATATCTTCGCTCCTGAGTGTCTGAAGGCCAAAAAAATTAAATGAAAAAAAAAGATTGAATTTATTGAAGCGAATATTATATCGCTGCATTCGATTTTCAATAATTAAATTAATATTTAATAAACGTAAATATAATATCCCTGTCATTTTGGTCTTTACATAGATGTGTAAGTGTATTTTCATGGAAGGCAAGCGGTCTTCTCATGGGTGGGTATGGGGGGTTTACATGAGGGTCATTGCAACGGGCGTGTAGATCTTCGCTCCCATCGCATCTCACCCTTCCCTCTGACACGGTGCCCGGAGCGAAGATATCTTATCTGTTTATCATATGGATATTATATAATTTCCTGGCGTTAACAGGCGCTTCCGTTAACGGCGTCTGGTGTGAACCCGGGCCTAAACCTGGATTCCAGATTCTCCCTCCCTCCGTCTCCTAACCAGATTGATTTATTATTAAAATAATAATGCTGCAATCTGATTGGTCCGCCACAGGGGAACACGCCAATCGGTAGCAGAAGATCTGAACTGTTATTTTGTGCTTAGGAGGTACCTTTTAAGTTCTTCCTTGAACTTGACTTATAAGAACTTTATCCACATATATGTTTGATAATATAGTCTGCAAGTATATCCTTTGTTATTGAGCTGGTTATGCCCTTTTGTTTTTCATCTAGTGTTGTTCTGAGGTAATTGGAGGGATAATATTATTCTCTTTGGTTTGGCATCTAATTTCACCTTATTATCGGAATGCTTCTTCACTTTATTTTTGGAAAATTTGATGGATGCCATTGCACTTGATTATTACGAATGGTATCATTTTTTTTACGGTGGTTGGTGGTTCTTGGCTTTTGATGTTGATATTGCATGTCTGCACCAATTACTTTGCCTTCAAGAAGAAATTTCTCCTATATTTACTCCATAGGAAACCGGGCAGCTTTGATAATATAGCCTTGGATAACTATGATAATATAACCTCCTCCCTCGACTTTGATATTCCTTCACTACTTTGGAGCTAGCTACTGTCCCTTGTATCTTTGTCTAGTGTTTCTCCATGGCATTTTGAAAGTTATGAGACCTCAACACTTCAAAATTCTTTGGTTTGAAATTTCTTACCTTTTATTGAAATATTTCTCAATTTTTGGATAACTTGGTAGATCCATATGCAGTTGGATATCATGGATGAGGTCATCTTTATCTTCTTTGATTTAAAATTTTTACCTTTTATTGGAATATTTCTCAATTTTTGTACAACTCAATATTAATATTATAGACACTCATTTTTCACTCTCTAATTTTATATTTTATATTTTTAATAAATCTTAGTCTATACAAATTTCTCAAATTTATTTACGGTTTTATTTTTATTGCACGAGATTTATTTTAATATAATCTATATGTATGTATACACATGTATGTATACACATGTATGTATACACATGAATGTATACACATGTATGTATACACATGTATGTATACACATGTATGTATACACATGTATGTATACACATGTATGTATACATGTATGTATACACATATATACATATACATATACATATACACATATATACATATACATATACATATACATATACATATACATATACATATACATATACATATACATATACATATACATATACATATACATATACATATACATATACATATACATATACATATACATATACATATACATATACATATACATATACATATACATATACATATACATATACATATACATATACATATACATATACATATACATATACATATACATATACATATACATATACATATACATATACATATACATATACATATACATATACATATACATATACATATACATATACATATACATATACATATACATATACATATACATATACATATACATATACATATACATATACATATACATATACATATACATATACATATATATATAAGGTAAGGTGACATCCATGCTCTCACCACATTCATTTAAATTTCTACATATTTTCTCTCTTCTATCATAATTACATATCCATAAATACTAATTTATCACTCTTACAATAATTATTAATTTATTTTTTTTATTTTATTTTATCTCTCATATAATATTAATTTTTTCACATAATTTATATAAAATATAAATTTACCTTATTAATAATTTTATATTTAATATTAAATATCTATTTATTTGTATGTAAAAATATTTATAATATAATTCTCATTCATCAATAATTTTATATAAATACAAATTTTTTCACACAAATAAATTTTATACTTTTTTTTAATAAAATAAAAAAATTATATATATATTTTAATTTATTTAAAAAATAAATATTTTAAAAACAAATAAGTTTCTCACCTAAAATTTATATAAGGAGTGACAGAGAGAAGAAATTTGAGGGAGGGAACGGGGGAGGGAATGATGTGTCTCTCGTTGGAAAAGAATAAAATGTGAGGAGAGAAAAGAGAGAGTGAAATTTTGTTATTTTTTTGGCTAATTGCGTCACATCATTCCCTCTCCTAATCATTTCTCAATTTATATATATTAATTTACCTTCCTAATTATTTGTTTATTTATTTTCTCTCTCATCTTTTATATATATATATATATAAATATTTATAATATACCTAATAAAACAATCTCAATTTTTTATCGTTATTAATTTAACTCTCATTTCATAATTACTAATTTCACTTTCTCACCGCATTCATTTGAGTTTCTACATATTTTTTCTTTTCTATCATAATTACATATACATAAATACTAATTTATCTCTCCTATAATAATTATTAATTTATCTTTCTTATTTTATTTTTTCTCTCATATAATATATATTTTTACACAAATTATATAAAATATATATTACGATTATTAATAATTTTATATTTAATATTAAATATGTATTTATTTGTATGTAAAAATATTATAATATAATACTCTTTATCAATAATTTTATATAAATACATATTTTTTTCATATTATCACACAAATAAATTTTATAATTTTTTTAATACAAAAAGATAATATATATTTTAATTTATTTAAAAAATAAATAACATCTCTCACCTAAAATTTATAATTATTAATTTACCTTCCTAATTAATTTTTTTATTTTTTCTCTCATCTTTTATATATATATATATATATATATATATATATATATAATAAAATAAAAAATTACATATATTTTAATTTTTTTTTTTTTAAAAATATTTTAAAAACAAATAACATCTCTCACTTAAAATTTATATATATTAATTACCTTTCTAATTAATTTATTTTTATTTTCTCTCTCATCTTTTATATTTATATATATATAAAATAAAATAAAAGATTATATATATTTTAATTTATTTAAAAAAAATATTTAAAAAAAATAACACGAGTATATCTTTTGATACCGAATATTAATATACACAACATAAAAAATGCAATAATTAATTAGTTATAATTTTTTTTCTTTGCTATAAATTCTTAATAAACTTTATATATATATATATATATGAGCTTATAGTCAATGTTCTGCTACAATTTTTTATTTTCACTGAATTAATGTACTCAACCTTGTTGTCAGTGAACTCTGTAATTATACACTTATCGTCGTAACGGTAATTAATTTCAACCATCTACAACAACACCAAACTAATTAATTAAAATGGATAAAATAATTGAGGAAGAACACAAAAAAGAAGCTGAAACATATGTTACGAGAAGTAATTAGTGCATGAATCCCAAAGTAGACGACGTTGAGTACTATAAATGTATATATTACTTGCACAACTCAAAGTTGAAGAACTAGAAAAAAAGGAACATTTCAGAAAAAATTTTCAGAAAAAATTAACTTACGGATTTTGAGGTCAGAATGGGCCAATATGCACGAAATTCCTGCTTAAAAAATCTAGAATCTAAAAACAAAATTAAAATAAAAAAAATTAAAGATCGCTCCAAATATAAATGTAAAATAGCTAAATATTTCAAAGTAAACTAAACTATGATAGTAATTTGGATTCACTATATTTGAAGTATTTATTAAATAAATAATAATAAAAGATGCCATTTTTTTTATCAACCTTATACTATACTTATTACCCAGCTATATAAACATTGAATATTCTCCTTACCAGTAAACAACTAAGAATTCTAAGATAATGGTATTAAGGATCATCTTCTCTTATTATTTTGTTATGGTTCTTCACTCAAGACACCCTCAAAACAAATCCCAACTTTTTCGGGACTACCAAATCTCATTCCACTTAATTCATTGCCAATCCCAGTCAGTTTAGGATTGCAAGAGTCTGAGCCTAACTCCCTTCTAGATACAATATTATCTCACTCGAGTCTTGTGTTGACACGACACAAACACGAGACGACACGATTGTAACACAATTATGAGTTTATACGATTTTAACACGGTCACAAGTCGACACAGATACAACACGAGTATAGACACAACACGAATACAAATATACACATAAAACCTTTAAGCAACATGAATAAGTATATAAATATATTTGGTTGTTATTAATTTTATTCCTAATATATACTTAACTCAATTAGATCAGGCATGCCAAACAAAATAACATTAATAATTAATAAGCTAGCCATAATTTTAAATATTCCTGTACATTGTTTTTTGAATTTATTGTTAAAATTATCCTAATTAGATCCTAATTTAATGTGTGAGAAATTAAAATCTGAATGCAGCGGAAGCGTACCTTAATTAATCGCATAAATAGTGAATCTTCTCTTTCCTTAAACTTTGCATGGATTGACTGATTATTTCCTTAAACTTTCCTTATATGGAATGGTTCTTCCATTTGATGAGTAAGTCAATGGATTTCTCTCTCTGTCGATGGGGACGCAAAGGAGAATTGACGTTACTTCAAATGGGGACCATTACCGTTACATATAACCAACAATAAGTTAGTTATTATGGTTTGACAATTTCTAATTTAGCCCCTTCATAAAATTAGAAATGTCATTTAGGTATCCTCACTTTATATTCATGACAAATACACCCATAAGCCATAAACTTAATTTCACATTAGATCACATTATTTTGGCTTATATTAAATATGACACATGCACAATTATTTATTATACAAGTGACCTTAAAAATTCCAACAATCTCCCACTAGGTCACGTATGTACAAAAAATAAATGTATCAACCATAATGCGCCTGAAGTTTTATGTCATCTCAATCATATGTTGTATAAATAATTTTATCAATTAAACATATCAATATAGGACCAAAGAGCTCGTCATTGTATTTAAGCACAACTAGACCCAACAATGATCACATAAATCAATACAATTAATTGACAAATCATATCATGAATGTGAGGAATGAAAATTCTATGCAAGGTGATCTTTTCATGTCAATTTTCAACTGGTCCTACTTAACTTTAGTGAGATCATACTTTAAACATAATTATACAAAGTGTAATGAACTGAATAATACTTAATTTCTGATCAAAATAAAAACTTTATAAATATCTATAAAATAATTAAACTGGAAGATGTCAAAATTACAAACTCCCACTGAATTTAGAGATCGTTGATCTCTACGGCACTCATACGAGCAATATCCTCATGAAAGACATTAGATGATAAACATATTGCCAATAGGTTCATAACCATAGAGTTTGTACATATATATTTTATAGAAATCTATCCACTTTGTATCATTTCTTTCAGTAAATAAACTTGATGTCAAAATCACTTAATTTGATGCATAGTAACATGTCATAAATTTCGCTGCAATAGTGGATGACGCCATAAGTGTTTGTTTGACTTCTTCAAGAAACGATAAAACCAACTAGCGAAAAATATTACCCGAAATAGATTTCATATTATTTTGGCATCTCGTAATATCGGAGTCAGAATACTCAATGATCTCAAGACTTTCCGACTTTCTATATGTGAGCATTTAATTCTTAGTTCTTTTCAAATATCTCGTAAGTATTGGCTACTTAATGCCAAGCAAAATTTGTGACAAACAAAATGTCACCCATATATAAAATCATAAATAGACGTTTACTCCCACTGAACTTGTGATACACAAATAATCAATTAAATTCACCTCAAAACCAAAAGAGAGAATTGTTATTTTGTGAAATTTGTGGTATCACTAACGAGACGCTTCTTTAAGTCTATAGATGAATTTCTTTAATTTGCAAACCATATTAATTTGGTCTCTCGACACAAAGTATTCTCATTGCACCAAATTGTTTTTCAATGTCTCTATTAAAAAACCCCTTAACATCTACTATGGTGAAGCTCCATATCAAAATATGTAACGGGTACCATAAATTATTCTTAAAGAGTAATTCAATTAAATTGGATTGTCATAAAGACACTTGATTTTGAGGTTGTTGAGTTTGTACTTAAGTTTGATCATATTGTCTTGTTACTCTTGATTTTTGAACATTATCCTCAATATCAATAAAATCCTTATCAATGTCAAAAACACTTGAGATATAAATCAAATCTTCCAGAATAGAAATTATTGATCTAAATCATTTTTAAAGACACAATCATTTCTCCCCTCAAACTCAATATCCTCAAAACAAATATTGGAGTCTCGTCTAAAAAAATATCTTTAACTTGACATCATAAAAAAATAAAAAAAATAAAAAATTATAGCGCTTAATTATTTAGGATATTCAATAAATTAGTCGCTCACATTTATAAACTTAAGTAACAACTAAATTCAAATAATGATTTATCCCATCTCAAAATACTTAATGCAACATTAATATCAAGTCTTTGGACAGTAATATTAATTGCTAATAGTATTTTGGTGTAATGATCAAACATTAATAATAAGACATGTCAAATAATCAATCTATCTTTGGATGGATTAATTATTCACATAAATAAGACTTTATAATTATTACATATTTATCATCACAAGTATTAATGCAATTCTGTCAATTAATTATCAGCTTTTGGGCCAAATAATATAATCACATGAATTACACAATACTACCATTCAAAATTGTCTTGAATTAATTTCAACAAACATTGTCACTTTGGTGATTATTTGTATCAATCAATACAATCCAAATAATGAACAATAATATCATTAATTTAAATTTAAATATTATATTATTGTATATAACTCAAATCAATAATATATAATTTTCCAAGAAACATATTATTTATTTTATTATAAAAAATAAAATTATACTATAGGCCAAATCTTACTTGATTTTGAAATTTTTAATGTCTCATATTAATTAAATTAAATAATAAATCTTCAAGATTTATTTGACCAAATTTCAAATATTAGCCTAAATCCAATTATTAATTAATTTATTAATAATCATTAACCTTAATCTTTTAATCCTTAAATAAAGGATATAATTAAAATTTTATTATATATTGATTTATATATATATATATATATAATTAACCTTAAACATTATTTCTTAATTCTCTTCTCATTTATAATATATATTATAAATTATTTAATCCCTTAACAACAAATATCAACCGTCAATTTAAAATAGAGAATTTCTCCCTTTAACCCCTTTAACGAGAAAATCTAAACCGTTTAACAAAAAAATCTAAACACGGTCAATTTAAAACAGAGAATTTCTCCCTTTAACCCCTTTAACGAGAAAATCTAAACCGATATCAACCGTCAATTTAAAACGGATAATTCCTCTTTTAACGAGAAAATCTAAACGAGAATCTAATTATCCATAAACATTATTAAATAACATCATTTAACCGTTCATAAATATTTGAAGAATTTAAATATTCATAAATCTATAAATTTAACCGATAGAATCTAAATATCATATATAGAACTTGACCGAGAGAGAATCTAAATATCCATAAATTTTCTAAATATCCATAAATTTAGGATAAATTTTTATATTTTGTACTCAATTATTCCGTATTATCAAAAATTCAATTATCTATATATTCCGAAATCATGAGAAAAAATTCAAATATTCATTTCATGATCTTATCTTAATCATGGTATTAAATTCAAATATCCCTTAATTTATCATCAATTTTTATATTTTTATGATAAACTTCATAAAATTTAATTTTAATTCAGAATATATAAATCTTAAAAGATAAATATATATATATATATTTTTTCAGATTAAAATTTTCAAATATATATATATATATATATATATATATATATATATATATATATTCTTCATCAAATCAAATTGATTGACAATATCAATATATATTCCTAGTGATTTGAAATTATCAAAACCAATATATATAATCAGAAAACTAAATATCCCTAAATCTAGGGATCTTATGAGATAATTCAAATATCTCGCATCAATCTTCATGATATATCCTATAATCTTAATTAATTTAAAGATATATCAATATTAATGAAATATATATATATATATAATCCGATTTAAAATTTCATATCTAAAATATATATATTCTTAATAATATTATCAAAATCAATATATTTATTCCTAATAATATTATTGATGTGATTTAAAATTGTCAATATATATATTATTTGAAATTATCATAAATTCATGCATATATATCTTAAACCAAATGATATAAAATTTTCTCACATAATTAAATTAAGATGGCTCTGATACCAATTGTTAGAATTATCCAGATCCTAATTTAATGCGTGAGAAATTAAAATCTGAATGCAGCGGAAGCGTACCTTAATTAATCGCATAAATAGTGAATCTTCTCTTTCCTTAAACTTTGCATGGATTGACTGATTATTTCCTTAAACTTTCCTTATATGGAATAGTTCTTCCATTTGATGAGTAAGTCAATGGATTTCTCTCTCTGTTGATGGGGACACAAAGGAGAATTGACGTTACTTCAAATGGAGACCATTACCGTTACATATAACCAACAATAAGTTAGTTATTATGGTTTGACAATTTCTAATTTAGCCCCTTCATAAAATTAGAAATGTCATTTAGGTATCCTCACTTTATATTAATGACAAATACACCCATAAGCCATAAACTTAATTTCACATTAGATCACATTATTTTGGCTTATATTAAATATGACACATGCACAATTATTTATTATACAAGTGACCTTAAAAATTCCAACATTTGTTTAAACTTACAGGTACGATGATACAGCCTAGCACTGCCAACTTGGCCTCAATCCACTTTGAAATTGTTTTTATATATATATAATTTAGAAAATTTGACTTGTTAAAGTTTTGTATGATGGATTAAATAATCATTTTTAGTAAGAAAAAAATATTATTATAATATTTATTATGTCGATAATAAATAATTTAAGATAGAAAAAATTATGTCGATAATACTACAGCAACGAGTTTGATCAGCGCGAACTGACATGATTCAACACAATATTAGTACAGAATGACACTATACAATATTATTTCATTCGTGTATTGTGTAGACACGACATGAGTACAAGACGACACGATCATAACACGATTATGAGTTTATACGATCGTAACCGTGTTACGAGTCGACAAGGACACAACACAACATAGACACGACACGAGTATAGACACCACACGAGTACAAGTATACTCACGAAAAATTAAATAATTTGTTATTAGTACCTTTAAGCAACATGAATAAGTATATAAATATATTTGGTTGTTATTAATTTTATTCGTGCTAAATATTTAGCTCAATTAGAACATGCCAAACAAAATAACATTAATAATTAATAAACTAGCCATAGTTTCAACTCTTCCTATACATTGTTTTTGATTTTGTTTATACTTATAGGTATAGATGGATCCAGCCTAGCACTATGAAATTGATTATATATATATATATATATATATATATATATATATATATATATATATATATATATATATATATATATATATATATATATATATATATATATATATATATATATATATATAATTTAAAAAACTTGACTGGTTAAATAGTTTTGTATGATGGGTTAAATAATTATTTTTAGTATTTTTTTTATTAAAATATTTTTAGCTTAATTATGCATTAGTTTTCCATATACTGGTTACTGATTAACTGGTGGAAATACTATATTAAGTGATATTATATTTTGTTCATCTACACTTTTTATAATAATTTCGCTCTATCAATCACTCATTTCAACATCTTTGGAGTACAACAAGATCTCCTTAGTTATCTTTACTGATTATTAATAACATAACTTTCCATACCAAATTTGTATGAAAAAGCACTTTGTATCTTTGTTAGCTCATTTACATCACTAGATCCCGAAGTGAAACTAGTGTTTCCAGAACTTTTGAAGATATGTTTGTTTCATTATTTGTTGTCATTTTGGGTAGTGAAATGTATCGCTCCTTTTTTTTATCTCACTCGGGTCTTGTAAGTGTTGACACGACACAATTACGAGACGACACAATCATAACACGATTACGAGTTTATATAATCTTAACACGGTCACGAGTCGACACAGATATAATACGAGTATAAACACGACACGAACACGTGTATACACCCGAAACGTTGGATAATTTTTTTATTAGTAGCTTTAAGCAACATGAATAAGTATATAAATATATTTGGTGGTTATTAGTTTTAATAATGCTAAATACTTTTAACATATTAAACTAATTTAAAGTATTTAATATTTTATTCAAATTAAAAAAAAGTAATTAATGATGGTTAACAATTTAATTTATAATATATATATATAAATGTTATATTTAAAAAAAAAATCTATATAATATCATTTAAATGAATATATATATAACAAATTTTAATTAAAATAACAATTTTCTCTTCTTTTATTAACTAATTTCAAAATATTTTTCTAAACTTTTCCTCAATTTAGTTACTAATAGAATATTCCAAAATATAAACAATAAATTTAATTAAAAGATTTTTTCAAATTATTAACTAAGATTCCTTCACTTAATTAATGAGTGATTGAATCATTTCTAAATATCTTTCTTAACTGTTATTTACTTAACTAGTTAATGATCTTATTAAAATATCTCTCAACAAATATAATTAATAAACTTTTATTATTAAGTAACAAATTTAATTAATAAACTTTTATTATTAAGTAACGTATACAATTTACATAAAAAATTAATTTAACAAATATTATTAATTTCTCCTAATTTGATTATAAATAAGATTAAAATTATATTGTAAACCCATCTTCTTAATCACATCTTTTCATACCATAGTTTTTCATACTTTTCCTATTGAAATTTCTTAATTTCTTCTGATGAAAAATTTTGGAGATTTATAGGTAGGTTCAAAAATCTCTTATTCCTATTATTTTATATAGTCACTCCTTTTGATCCCAAAATTATATTGTAAACCCATCTTCTTAATCACGTCTTTTCGTACCATAATTTTTCATACTTTTTCTATTGAAATTTCTTAATTTCTTCTGATGAAAAATTTTGGAGATTTTATAGGTAGGTTCAAGTATTATACCTATTGAAATCTCTTATTCTTTTTATATAAAACGATCGTATAAACTCATAATCGTGTTATGATCGTGTTGTCTCGTACTCATGTCATGTCGTGTCAACACAAGACACGAATGAGATAATATTGTATAGTGTCATTCCGTACTAATATTGTGTTGAATCATGTCAGTTCGCGTTGATCAAACTCGTTGTTGTAGTATTATCGACATAATTTTTTCTATCTTAAATTATTTATTATCGACATAATAAATATTTAAATAATATTTTTTTCTTACTAAAAATAATTATTTAATCCATCATACCAAACTTTAACAAGTCAAATTTTCTAAATTTTATATATATAAAAACAATTTCAAAGTGGATTGAGGCCAAGTTGACAGTGCTAGGCTGTATCCATCATACCTGTAAGTTTAAACAAATTCAAAAAAACAATGTATAGGAAGATTTAAAATTATGGCTAGCTTATTAATTATTAATGTTATTTTGTTTGGCATGTCTGATCTAATTGAGTTAAGTATATATTAGGAATAAAATTAATAACAACCAAATATATTTATATACTTATTCATGTTGCTTAAAAGTTTCGTGTGTATACTTGTATTTGTGTTGTGTCTATACTCGTGTTGTGTCTGTATCGACTTGTGACCGTGTTAGGATCGTATAAACTCATAATTGTGTTACAATCGTGTCGTTTCGTGTTTGTGTCGTGTCAACACAAGACCCGAGTGAGATAATATTGTATCTAGAAGGGAATTAGGCTCAGACTCTTGCAATCCTAAACTGACTGGGATTGGCAATAAATTAAGTGGAATGGGATTTGGTGGTCCCGAAAAAGTTGGGATTTGTTTTGAGGGTGTCTTGAGTGAAGAACCATAACAAAATAATAAGAGAAGATGATCCTTAAAACCATTATCTAAGAATTCTTAGTTGTTTCCTGGTAAGGAGAATATTACAATGTTTATATAGCTGGGTAATAAGTATAGTATAAGGTTGATAAAGAAAATGACATCTTTTATTATTATTTATTTAATAAATACTTCAAATATAGTGAATCCAAATTACTATCGTAGTTTAGTTTACTTTGAAATATTTAGCTATTTTACAATTATATTTGGAGTGAACTTTAATTTTTTTTATTTTAATTTTGGTTTTTAGATTCTAGATTTTTTAAGCAGGAACTTCATGCCTATTGGCCCATTCTGACCCCAAAATCCGTAAGTTAGTTTTTTCTGAAAATTTTATATGAAATGTTTTTTTTTCTAGTTCTTCAACTTTGAGTTGTGCAGGTAATATCAACATTTATAGTACTCAACGTCATCTACTTTTCTTTTGGATTGATGCATTCATTACTTCTCGAAACATATGTTAATTTCATCTTCTTTTTTGTGTTCTTCCTCAATTATTTTATCCATTTTAATTAATTGGTTTTGTGTTGTTATAGATGGTTGAAATTAATTACCGTTACGACGATAAGTGTATAATTATAGAGTTTAGTGACAACAAGGTTGAGTACATTCAATCCAGTGAAAATAAAAAATTGTAGCCGAACATTGACATTACGGTAAACTCATATATATATATATATATATCAAGTTGAAAGTTTATTAAGAATTTATAGCAAAGAAAAAAATTATAACTAATTAATTATTGCATTTTTTATGTTGTGTATATTAATATCAGGTGTCAAAAGATATATTCAGTGTTATTTTTTTTTAAATATTTTTTTAATAAATTAAAATATATATAATCTTTTATTTTATTATATATATATATATATAAATATAAAAGATGAGAGAGAAAATAAAAATAAATTAATTAGAAAGGTAATTAAAATATATAAATTTTAGGTGAGAGATGTTATTTGTTTTTAAAATATTTATTTTTTAAAAAAATTAAAATATATATAATCTTTTATTTTATTATTTTATATATATATATATATATATTTATATATATATATAAAAGATGAGAGAGAAAATAAAAAAAAAATTAGGAAGGTAAATTAATATATATATAAATTTTAGGTGAGAGATGTTATTTGTTTTTTAAATATTTATTTTTTAAATAAATTAAAATATATATTATCTTTTTGTATTAAAAAAATTATAAAATTTATTTGTGTGATAATATGAAAAAAATATGTATTTATATAAAATTATTGATAAAAGAGAATTATATTATAATATTTTTACATACAAATAAATAGATATTTAATATTAAATATAAAATTATTAATAAGGTAATATATATTTTATATAATTTGTGTAAAAATATATATATTATATGAGAGAGAAAATAAAATTAAATTAAATAAAAAAGATAAATTAATAATTATTATAGGAGAGATAAATTAGTGTTTATGTATATGTAATTATGATAGAAAAGAGAAAATATGTAGAAACTCAAATGAATGCGATGAGAGCGTGAAATTAGTAATTATGAAATGAGTTAAATTAATAACAATAAAAAATTGAGATTGTTTTATTAGGTATATTATAAATATTTATATATATATATATATATATATATATATATATATAAAAGATGAGAGAGAAAATAAATAATTAAATAATTAGGAAGGTAAATGAATATATATAAATTGAGAAATGATTAGGAGAGGAATGATGTGACTCAATTTGATTAGCCAAAAAAATAACAAAAGACTAGAGACTAGTGACCCTCCCTCTTATTCCCTACCTCTATCACTCCTCATATAAATTTTAGGTGAGAAACTTATTTGTTTTTAAAATATTTATTTTTTAAATAAATTAAAATATATATATAATTTTTTATTTTATTAAAAAAAAGTATAAAATTTATTTGTGTGAAAAAATTTGTATTTATATAAAATTATTTTTAAATGAGAATTATATTATAAATATTTTTACATACAAATAAATAAATATTTAATATTAAATATAAAATTATTAATTAGGTAAATATATATTTTATATAATTTGTGTGAAAAAATTAATATTATATGAGAGATAAAATAAAATAAGAAAAATAAATTAATAATCTATATATATATATATAATGATGTTTAATTTTTAAAGTGTTGATATTGCCGGGTCAAGAGCTGTGGTTAATTTGGATAGTTGAGTCGGATTATGGGTTGACCCGTTTTTAAATTTAAAACGGTTAAAAATAAAATTAAAAATGCTAGAGGTATGTTTCGAACTTGCAACCTAACAAAATCTATATATATATAATGATGCTTAATTTTTAAAGTGTCCGGATTGCCGGGTCGAGAGCTGTGGTTAATTTGGATACTTGGGTCGGATTGTGGGTTGACCCGTTTTTAAATTTAAAACGGTTAAAAATAAAATTAAAAATGCTAGAGATATGTTTCGAACTTGCAACCTAACAAAATAAGTACAACTCTTTAACCAACTAGGCTACAAAGACTTTATATATTAAATTCAACACCCAATTTGATAAACGCGGAACGTTTTAATATAAATATAAGTTAAACTTTTTAACTAATTAATATATATATATATAATAATGCTTAATTTTTAAAGTGTTCGGATTGCCGGGTCGAGAGCTGTGGTTAATTTGGATACTTGGGTCGGATTGTGGGTTGACCCGTTTTTAAATTTAAAACGGTTAAAAATAAAATTAAAAATGCTAGAGGTATGTTTCGAACTTGCAACCTAACAAAACAAGTACAACTCTTTAACCAAGTAGCTACAAAGACTTTATATTTAACCCCAAATTTGATAAACGCGGGACGTTTTAATATTAATATAAGTTTAACTTTTTAACTAACTAATATATAATGATGTTGAGTAAATGGATACTTGGGTCGGATTGTGGGTTGACCCACCCATAAACTTAAAACGGTTAAAAATAAAATAAAAATGTTATCCGTAATTTTTTTTCACGGTTTTTATATTATTACTCGTGCAAATGCACGGGCTGCATGCTAGTTATTGTAAGAGTGATAAATTAGTATTTATGGATATGTAATTATGATAGAAGAGAGAAAATTTGTAGAAATTTAAATGAACATGATGAGAGCATGAATGTCACCTTACCTTTTTTTTTTATTAAACATTATTATATATATATACATTCTTTTAAAATAAATCTAGTGCAATAAAATCGTAAATAAATTTGAGAAATTTGTATAGAGTAAGATTTATTAAAAATATAAACTATAAAATTAGGGAGTGAAAAATGAGTTTCTATAATATTGAGTTTTCCAAAAATTGAGAAATATTCCAATAAAAGGTAAAAAAAATTCAAACCAAAGAAGATAAAGATGACCCCATCCATGATATCTAACTGCAAAGGCATCTACCAAGTTGTCCAAAAATTGAGAAATATTCCAATAAAAGGTATAAGAAATTTCAAACCAAAGAAATGTGAAGTGTTGAGGTCTCATAACTTTCAAAATGTCATGGAGAAACACTAGACAAAGATACAAGGGACAGTAGCTAGCTCCAAAGCAGTGAAGGAATATCAAAGTCAGACGGAGGAGGTTATATTATCATAGTTATCCAAGGCTATATTATCAAAGCTGCCCGGTTTCCTATGGAGTAAATATAGGATAAATTTCTTCTTGAAGACAAAGTAATTGGTGCAGACATGCAATATCAACGTCAAAAGCCAAGAACCACCGTAAAAAAAACAATACCATTCGTAATAACCAAGTGCAATGGCATCCATCAAATTGTCCAAAAATAAAGTCAAGAAGTATTCCGATAAATAGGTGAAATTAGATGCCAAACCAAAGAGAATAGTATTATCCCTCAAATTACCTTAGAACAACACTAGATGAAAAACAAAAAGGCATAACCAACTCAATAACAAAGGATATACTTGCAGACTATATTATCAAACATATCTGTGGATAAAGTTCTTATAAGGCAAGTTCAAGGAAGAACTTAAAAGGTACCTCCTAAGAACAAAATAATGGGGGAACAAAAATATGTTTATCAATTGAGAAAATACTTATGAAATGAGAAAGTACTTACAAAGTTATTATCAATTGAAATTCTATTAGACAAAACACAAAATAACCAAAAGAAAATTTATAAGATGTGATAAATAAACACAAAATATTAGTGAGACTACCCAAATAACCACCTAAAACTGCAAGGAGAGCAAAAATATCATATGCACTGCCTCCCTAATAATGAACATTTCGCAAATAGAAGGGAAGACAATAGAGAGAGGTAGTTCAAACAGGGAGGATATAATCCAATAATCTCTCTATATTTGTACAAAATAGAAGAGAGGGGATATCCAACTTTTGAGAGAGATCGTGAAAATGGATCCAAAACATCGTGAAAAATTAGTCACTTAAATGATTTTGAAAAACCATTATGATCTAATAGAAAGAACCTGATAAAAAGGTTGATCATCATAATATGCAGAAAAGACATGAAAATATGTGTAACTTACGGAACAAAGACAGAAAACATGTTGTACCTTAAGCTTACAAAACATCTCCAAAGTAAATGTAGGATAAATAAACATCTGAAAATGTATGTCGTAAATTAAATTGGGAATATACTTAAAGGCCGAAAATGGGAAGATATCAAAGACTAGTAGCCAAAATTTAACCCAGATTCTCCACCATCCAAGGACAGAAGACATCCTATGAGGGACAACAAGAATAGTACCACCAAGAAAATTATTATATTTTATACTAGAAAAATTAATCTTGATGAAATATCACAAATGTGAAGGCTCTATTTGAAGACAAGGACAACCGAGGATAATTTGCTTAGACATACAGAGATCGCATCACCACTCCAAAAAACACAGGAGCAAATTATATTTGACCATAAATTAATGATGAAATAACATAAAATGTGAACTTTTAAGGTCTCAATTTGAAGACCGAAACCAAACCGACTAATTTGATTGAACGATTGTTAGATTCACTTATGGAGGTTGCATCATTCATCATTCCTAAAAACACAAGTGAAAAATTATATTTAACATGATAGACTATTTTATGGAGGAAATAACACAAAAAATGAGGTAAATAACTATTTGAAGATCAGGGCAACTAAAACCGGATAACTTCATAGACTGATTATTAGGTCTAACTTCATAGCCGATTATTAGATCAATTGAGGGAGATTGCATCAGTCATCCTAACAACAAAAGAGCCAATTATATTTTACAATATAATGATGAAGTTAACATTCAAGATAAACTCAAGAATGGTCGTGTTTGAAGACCACAATAACCAAAACTGACTGGAACTTCAACAGGAATATCTCCACTTGAGAATCCAAGAAAATATGCATCCTACCAAGTAAATAAGAACACATCATCACCTACCTTATGAAGTAGTATTCTTAGTCATAACACACAAACATATATATAAGTGTAGAACAAATGAAAAGAGGCCCCATAACCAGGGCCGGCCCTGGATAAGCCCAGCAAAGCCTTGGGCTAGAGTAGCCCACTCTTCAGGGCCGCCCAATTATTAAAGTTAAGCAAATTGCTTTTTCCATCCCTTCTCATATTCCCACCCCGCCTCACTCTTTAATTAACTCTAAAATTACTTATTTATCCATATCATTTTTATATATTTACCTTTCTTTTATCTTATTTATTTTATTTATTTTATTTTTTTAATTATTAAGTTTTTTATCATTAAATATAATTAATTAATTTTTAATATTTTTTCTATTTTATTTGTTTAATTAAAAATACAAAATATTATTATTTTTATATTATAATTATTTAAAATATATAAAATATTAAAGTGTGTCTTGATTTAATAAAATATAAATATTTAATATTTTATTATATTAATTATATATATATATATTAAAATACTTATAAAAATTATCTATTAAATAATAATTAATAATTAGTCTAATCATAATATTTTAATTAATAATATTATATATTAATAATTAGTCAAACATAATATTTTTAATTTTAATTAATTATAATATTATATATTAATAATTATTTTTAATTTTATTTAATTTTATTTAATAATATTATATATTAATAATTAGTCGAACATAATATTAATAATTATTAATATTTAAAAAAATAAAATTATCTATTAAATATTAATTAATAATTAATCTAATCATAATATTTTACTTAATAATATTATATATTAATAATTACTCAAACATAATATTTTTAATAATAGGTCGCTTCAACGCAGGCCTAAATTAACAAAATCAAATCTAAATAACAAAATTTGTTTTTGTTGATAACTCACTATAAATAAAACATTATATTTAATTTGACTAATTATTAATATATAATATATTAAAGACTTTATCTTATTTAGTTGATAGATATTTTTAATTATAAAAAAAAATTGATTTTTATAAGTATTTTAAAAATATATATATAATTAATATAATAAAATATTAAATATTCATATTTTATTAAATTATTACACATTTCAATATTTAATGTATTTTAAATAATTATAATATAATAATAATAATATTTTGTATTTTTAATTAAATAAATAAAGTTAAAAAATATTAAAAATTAATTAATTATATTTAATAAAAAAAACTTAATAATTAAATAAAATAAAATAAGTAAAATAAATAAAATAAGAAATATAAATATATAAAGGTGATAGAGATAAATAAATAATGTTAGAGTTAATTGAGTAGTGAGAAAAGCACCTCCTAAAGTTAATAAGATATTTTTATTAAATTTGTTATAATTTTAAACAAAAAAGTGTTGTAACTTAGCGATAAAAGTGAAGTATTTAAAATATTAGTTTGATTATGAGTTCAAATCTCAACCAGAAGACTGTTTTTATTACCATCCGTCAACAGTACAATTCAGTATCTAGTCAGACTTGAACATTGACCAATTCACTATCTAAAAAAAATGAATCCTACATCAATAATAACATATCACCGCTTACCTATAAACTTTCTTAATCATAATCAAATTACTAAATGAACAAATTGAAAGATAGACGGATGAGCCGCTTATCTATAATCTTTCCTAATCATAATCAAATTACTAAGTGAACAAATTGAAAGATAGATGGATAAGTCTATTCTTTTATATTATATTATGTTGTTCATTCAGGTTTTAATAGTACTGCCACTCCTCCGTTGTATTATAACAGAAAGGATACCTAGGGCAAATAAGAACAAGTTGTCACATACCTATAATCCTGATCATAATTTAATACACAAAATAAGAAAGAATAAATTTGAATACTGCCATAACTAGCTTTTTCCAAATTGTCCATCATCCAAACATGAAAGTCAATCTTCCAAGACAACAAAATCAAAATAAGAGAGAATAAATTTGAATATTGTATCATCTTCCTATTAGTATACCCTAATATAAAAAACAAATTTTTAATAAAATAAACTAAAAGTACACCGGAACCAGAATCAAAATTTTATCTCCAGTTTTTCACCCCTAACCAAGAAAAGCAAATTATTCCTTCCCTTATTGGTAAATCGTTAGTACAAGATCCGGAAGGATATAATTGAAAACTAGCATATGATAAGACCTAGGGTAAATAGTTAGAGTGGATTGAAAATGTCAAGAATAAAGGCTTTAATTGTATCTACGCTCGTTGATCCAAGGATGGAACCACCGACCTGACAACAGTTCCAGTAGAAACACATCATCTTCTCCCTAAAAGCTAACCCCGGTAACAAAGAAAGAAATCCACATAACCATGAAAAAAGTTGATAGAAAGAGAAGAAAATGTTGACGATAGAAATAAGATCAACAAGTTAAAGATCAGCCTACATCCACGGGAAAGAGAAGAATTCCACTAAATATAACAGATAAATACAGTTGGTTTTCATGGAAGAAGGCCATCATTACGCGATACACTATTTTCGTTAAAAAAATAAAGTGATTATCAGAGCAAAAAAATTTTGCAGTGATTATTTCGTCAAATTTTCCGCATCATATTGTAAACAAAATCCGGCTCATTGCATATGTTTCAATTTATCTGTTAAGAAACAAAAATTTATTTTGAAATTAATATTTTTTTTTTCATTATATTATACCAATTAATTTTAAAAATTGTCAAAAAAAAATTAATATAAAAATATAACTAATTAGATAAAACCTTTTTTTAATAAAAAATACATCAACAAATTTTAAATATTTGATATCCTAATTATTTAAGTGAAAACAGATTAAAAATAATAAAATACATTATGAAACTTATTTAAAAATGAAAAATAATAAAATAAAAATACAAATATTAGGTTAACAAAAGCTTAAATAAACACAGCAGCAACAAAGTTTCTTAATATATTATTATTAATAATTTATTTAAATAATTAAACAAAATTAATTGTATTTATATAAAATAGTATTAGAATATAAAATTATAATAATTTATAAACTTATAAAATATAGTTTAACTATTTTAATATTTTATCTAAATAATATCATATTGTAAACAAAATCCTGCTTATTGTATATGTTTTAATTTCAAAAATTTATTTTGAAATTAATATTTTTTCATTATATTATACCAATTAATTTTAAAAATTACCAAAACTAAATAAACAAAAATAATAGTATAAAAATATAACTAATTAGATAAAACTTTTTTTTAATAAAAAAAATATATCAATATAATTTAGTAAATCTTTAATCAATTTTTTTATTCAACAGATAATATAAATATATATAAGAGAGAATACTAAATTTATCCATAAATTTAAAATAATTTATTATTTTTATTTACCATTTAAAAATTTGTTGTCTGATTTTATAAATTTTTTAAAATTTATTATTGATAATATTTAATATTTTCAAAATAATAAATATATATATATATATATATTCAATTTACCAATGATTTTTTATCCCTGCATACTTCAAACGGAGTATTGTTCGATATGAATGTTGTTGGCATCGATTAGAAAGGTAGACGAAAATGTAAATTGCTTTGTAATGTCATTTTGTTTGGGTGTATCTTACTATTAATCGATTTTCTATTCTTTCGTTTTCACAAAAAAAAAAAATTGTAAAACTCTTTAGAAGTGTATTTCTTGTCTCTATCACTTCATAGGATTTTTATGAAACATTCACTTTATTTTTTAACAAAACTCTTAAACGTTTTGAATATCATAAATACTTTCGACTTTTTTCTTATTAAATAGACCCAAGTCATACGAGTGTGGTCATCGATGAAAAGAATAAAATACATATTTGGAGCATGAGAAATGGTGTCCATTGGTTCGTAAATGTCGGTGTGGACAAG
The DNA here is from genome assembly GCF_907164915.1 of Impatiens glandulifera. Lineage (NCBI taxonomy): Eukaryota > Viridiplantae > Streptophyta > Magnoliopsida > Ericales > Balsaminaceae > Impatiens > Impatiens glandulifera. The sequence continues at coordinate 28,668 of NW_025919041.1, forward strand.
TTCTAGTTTTTCTTTAGCTCTCTCCATGATACTCCTTTCTAGAAGAAAAAATGTCGGTGTTGCTTTCCGAACATAATATTTTCAATAAAAACCAAAAATATATTTTTGCTTATGACCTTTTTAATACCATTGTTTATTTTCTTATTACATTTGTATTTAAATGATCCCAAAAAATCTAAACATTTAGAAAAAAATATTTTTGCTAAGACTTGTTTGGTTCATTTATTTATTTTCTCATTACAATTGTAATTATTAATTGGTTTTAAAAATAAAAACAACAATATATATAATTTATGTTTATATAATTCTAAAATAAAATTCAATTACTTGGGAAATTAATTTTAATTTTTGAAATCTTTTCTGGTTGATCTAGTACACACTTATTTACATGAAACATAAGTTAGTAGTCTCTATATAGAAAATAAAGTAGTCATCTTATCTATCTCGAATGATCTGAAATTAAACAACTTTCAACCTGTACAAAACAGAAATTGAACAAAACAATAATAAATTTAAACAATATAGATTCCGAACTAAGATTAATAAATTTAAACAATAAAGATTCTGAATTCAATCTTAGTTTCACTAATTCAACGATTTATTGGTTTCAAGAATATTAAAAAAAAGTATACTGCAGAATCTTGATTTACAAAGTGAAATATATATGAGACTTATATATTTAAAATTACCGGTAAAAAGAAGTGTGTGCTGTGTTTTATAAAAAAAACCGAGGAGTTCGAGAAATCCTTAATGTAGATATTTCTAAGTACAAAAATATTATATATCTATAACCTTTCGATCTTTCCCACCAATTTTTTTTTTTATACTCAAATACCTTCCAGACCTTGTTAGATCAATTTTGGATTTATTTGGTTTATCTTTATTTATTTGATCTTGACATTTTTTTATTCAAAGTTTTTAATTTTTAAATATTTACTCATCCAAACTAATACTAATGATTAAAAAATAAAATATGTTGTTAAATATTTTATTTTATTATTAATAAAATAACCAAACATCCATAACATCTCAATTATTTCTAAAGATCATAATATATTTTCATTACAAATTATTATTATTTTTTCTGTTGATAAAACTTGAAAATTCAACAAATGCAATTTCCATCATCACACCTTTTAAAAAAAAATCCGCACTTAAAAATACAAGCTACTTTACAACTTATTTTCATTGTTCCTGCCTGAGTTGTCTGAGTTGCTCCGAATGCATTATCCGATGCCAAAATCAATGTAACCGTACCTATCATTCATTTACATACAAAATATTAAATATTTATAAGGATTAAAAATACCATTAATATATATTATAACTAAAGATAATTAAATAATTAACAATTTTAAATAGAGAGAATAACCTGTCATAATAACAATAAACAAGAAAGTCAAAGTGAGAGAAACATTTTTTGTCATATTTTTTAGATGATTATAGTTTGATGTAGTAAAAAGAATGCCTCAAGCAGGTCCCTCTATCTATAATATAATATAATATAAATATATATATATATATATAATATAATATAATATAATATAAGATGATTATGATTTTATCTATAAGATATATATAAAACCATAATCATCTTATATTATATTATATATTATTATATAATAATCTATAAGGTGATTATGGTTTTATATATATCTTATAGATATATCTTATTAATTAAGATATATCTTAATAATTATTAAGATATATCTTAATAATTATTAAGATATTAAGAATAAGATATTAAGATATATCTTAATAATTATTAAGATATTAAGATATATCTTAATAATTATTAAGATATATCTTATAAATATATACTATTAAAAAATATTTATATTATATTATAATATATAAATTATATTATATATATATATAACAAATCAAACCATAATTTTTTTCGTTTTGTGCACCATTTTTTATTCTCAAACCCTTTATACATCTAAACTTATTAGAGTCTTCTCATTCCATTCTTATTTTCTCCTCCTTTCATTCCTAAGCAAAACTTTTATGTCTTCTCCTTCTATTTTCAAATAGCCAAACTCCTCTATCTTCTCCTTCTATTTTCAAACGGGCAAACCTCTCTTTCTTCTCTTCTCTTATCTTCTCTCCATCTTTCATGTTCTTCCTCCATCAAAAGACCTCGAAGTATCATTTGTTCACGCTCCAATAAGCCAATCGCTTCGCGGACGCATTGGCTACTTTAGCAACCATGACTCAAATTCTAGACGGAATCAAAGTCAAAACCGTTTGAATTCAACAAAAGCAACGGCATGCTTTTGAGAATGTAGTAGTAACATCCTATGAGAATTATATTAAACTATGGTACGATACTCTTCATAAATAAATTGAGTATGAAGAATATCCACACCACTTCTAAGCTAAGGAACGACAGGCGTTACGTCAATATTCCACCAACTACGCTTGGATCGTCAACAGACTTTACCGTCAATCTTTCGACGGTCAAAACATATTCGATACTCTTGAATCCAAGAGTATCATGGAAGAAGTACATGCATGGACATGTGGCCCACACATGAATGGAATGGATATAGCCAAGAAAATACTCCGCATAGGATATTATTGGCAAAACCATGAACAAGAATGTGTGAGTTATGTAAGGACTTGTCATCAGTGCCAAATTTATGCTAACATAAAGCATACGCCGATTTCGCTCCTCTACAAGATGACATCTCCTTGGCCCTTCTCTACATTGGCACGATGTTAATTGGAAAATATATCCTCATGCATCAAATGGACACGAGTTCATACTCGTAGCTGTACACTACTTCAGGGTTGAAGCAATCTTCTATAAAATTCTGAAATCCTCTCAATTGGAAAGGTTCATCCAAACTAGCATCATCGCTAGATATGGAGTACATCACGCTCTGATTTCAGACAACGGTCGACACTTCCAAGGAATAGTGTTGCAATTGCTCGACGAGTTCAAGATCGAGCATTACAAGTCATCGCCTTATAGACAAATATTATTGTATTATTCTTAGTCATAACACATAAACAAATATATCAATGGGGAAGAAATTAAAAAAACACTCATAACTAGAAGTTATAAGATAGTTAGTTTATATTCCATCCATCCATTAGCCAAATAAATTGTCTGTTGAATATTCACTGCTCCATGATCCAAAGAAAAATAATCCTATGAAAAAAATATCATATCTTTTAACACAAACAAATATATCAAGAGTGAATAAATCCAAAGACCCCCATATATAACCAGAACCGTGCTTTTATTTTCATCCATCCATCAGCCCAATTGAGTATCTAGCTAGGCTTGGGCTTGAACATTGACTACTCTGTGTTCCAAGGAAAAAATAATCCATACGCCAATAAGAACACATTGTCACTTACCTATAAACTTTCATAATCGGAATCAAATTACTAAGTGAACAAATTGAAAAAATAATCCAGGTTTTAATAGTACTATCACTCCTCAGTTATATAACAGAAAGGAAACTTAAGGAAAATAAGAGCAAGTCAACTCCTACCTAAAATCCTAATCATAATTTAATAGGAGAGAATAATTTGAATATTTCCATAACTAGAGGCCTGCCCATCATCCCAACATAAAATTAAACAAAATTATTCTCTTCACGTTAGTTATTTAGTTAACCCTAATCAAGTGATGAATCAATTATAAGAAATACGATCAGCAAGCTAAAGATCAGAAGAAGAAAGAAGATCGTATCACAAGGCAGCATTGCGTTAGGTATACGCAAAATGCCTAATTATGAAGCCACTATTTATATAGTTTTGGGTTCACAGAGCTTAGGATCAATGTAGCAACGCGGTTTCTTAATATATTATATTAATATAATTCATTTATTTATATAATTAAAAGAAATTAATTGTATTTATATTAAATGGTATAAGAATATAAAATTATAATAATTTATAAACTTAGTTTAACTATTTTAATAATTTATCTAAATAATATTATATTGTAAACAAAATCCTGCTCACTGCATCTGTTTTAATTTATCTGTTAAGAAACAAAAACTTATTATAAAATTAATATTTTTTCATTATAGTATCCAAATTAATTTTAAAAATTTTCAAAAACTAAAAAAACAAAAACAAAATATATATATATATATATATATATATATATATATATATATATATATATATATATATATATATATATATTTAGTATAAAAATATAACTATTTAGATAGAAACTTTTTTTAATAAAAAAAATACATCAACAAATTATTAAACAACTTTTCTAAGTAATATGATTATTTTAATTTTTCATCAAATAAAAATTATTGTGGAGGATATATATTTGTTTACTTTTTTATTTATTTTTTACAATTCTTATATTAATTTAAATAAGATTTAAGAAATTCATTATTATTTTTTGTGAGGATCCCTTTACATTCTCCATTCTCGTTTAATTTTTAATTTTTAATACATATTTGGCTTGTGTTTTTAAATATATTTGGAGTTGAATTTTGAGTGTTATTAAATATGTTAATATATATATATATATATAATTAAAAAATTTTAATACACTTTTTATTTAAATAATATCCCAATAAGATATAAATAAAATGATCTTTTAAGTAACTAAAAAAAATTATTTACAGTGAAAACAAAAATATAAAACTTATTAAAAAAATAATAATAAAATAAAATATGAATATATCTACACTAAATATAGAATAAAAGTGAAAGAAATATATATATATATATATATATATATATATATTATTATTATTATTATTATTATTCTCATCTTTACTGATATATATAGTCGTATTATTTTTTTCATCTTTTTTTCCTTATAAGTAAATAAATTTTTTTTCCTTTTTTAATTATAATTCATCTAATTATTTTTGTAATATTATTTTCAAACATTATAAAATAAAAATATAATTATATTTAAAATAATTAAAATAGGAAACAGAGATAAATATAAATATATAAATATATAAATATATAAATATATAAATATATATATATATATATTAATATATTAGTTAATAAAATATAATATTTATTTTAATTATTTTTATTTAATATATTAAATTATAGATATGTAATAATCTTAATTTATTTATTCAGATATTAATTTTAAATATTATTAAATTAATTAAAATATTGAATACTTCATTTTAAACATTTTTAATTTAGGATCAAAAGAAGTGAGTGACTATATAAAATAATAGGAATAAGAGATTTCAATAGATATAATACTTGAACCTACCTATAAAATCTGCAAAATTTTCCATTAAGAGAAATTAAGAGATTTCAATAGAAAAAGTATGAAAAACTCTGGTATGGAAAGATGTGATTAAGAAGATGGGTTTACAATATAATTTCAATCTTATTTATAATCAAATTAGGAGAAATTAGAAGAATATTTGTTAAATTAAGATTTTAAGTAAATTGTATATGTTAATTAATAATAAAAGTTTATTAATTAAATTTGTTAATTAATAATAAAAGTTTATTAATTAAATTTGTTACTTAATAATAAAAGTTTATTAATTATATTTGTTGAGAGATATCTATATATAATGATGCTTAATTTTTAAAGGTTCTGAATTATTAGGTCGAGAGTTGTGGTTAATTTGAATATATATGTGAGAGTAAATAGATATTTTGGTCGGATTATGGATTGAACCGCCCATAAACTTAAAATATTGAATACAGAATACTGAATACTTCATTTTAAACATTTTTAATTTAGGATCAAAAGAAGTGAGTGACTATATAAAATAATAGAAATAAGAGACTTCAATAGGTATAATACTTGAACCTACCTATAAAACCTGCAAAATTTTCCATTAGGAGAAATTAAGAGATTTCAATAGGAAAAGTATGAAAAACTCTGGTATGGAAAGATGTGATTAAGAAGATGGGTTTACAATATAATTTCAATCTTATTTATAATCAAATTAGGAGAAATTAGAAGAATATTTGTTAAATTAAGATTTTAAGTAAATTGTATACGTTAATTAATAATAAAAGTTTATTAATTAAATTTGTTAATTAATAATAAAAGTTTATTAATTAAATTTGTTACTTAATAATAAAAGTTTATTAATTATATTTGTTGAGAGATATCTATATATATATAATGATGCTTAATTTTTAAAGAATCTGAATTATTGGGTCGATAGTTGTGGTTAATTTGAATATATATGTAAGAGTAAATGGATATTTTGGTCGGATTGTGGGTTGACCCGCCCATAAACTTAAAACGGTTAAAAATAAAATTAAAAATGCTGTAAGTATGGTTCGAATTGGCAACCTAACAAAAACAAGTACTTAAAAATGCTATAAGTATGGTTCGAATTGGCAACCTAATAAAAACAAGTACGACCATTTAACCAACTAGGCTATTAACACTTTATATTATTAACTCAACACCAAATTTGATGAACGTGGGACATTTTAATAATATAAGTTCAATTTTTTAACTAACTAATCATTATATATATATATATATATATATATAATGATGCTTAATTTTTAAAGTATTCGGATTGCCGGGTGGTTAATTTGAATATATATGTGAGAGTAAATGGATACTTGGGTCGAATTGTGAGTTCACCCGCCCATAAACTAAAAACAGTTAAAAATAAAATTAAAAATGTTATAGGTATGGTTCGAACTTGCAACCTAACAAAAACAAGTACAATCCTTTAACCAACTAGACTAATAACAATTTATATTATAAATTCAACACCAAATTTGATGAACGCGAGACATTTAAACAATATAAGTTCAACTTTTTAACTAACTAATCTATATATATATATATATATATAATGATGCTTAATTTTTAAAGTGTCTGGATTGTCGGGTCGAGAGTTGTGGTTAATTTGGATATATATGTGAGAGTAAATGAATACTTGGGTCGGATTGTGTGTTGACCCGCCCATAAACTTAAAACGTTTAAAAATAAAATTAAAAATGTTATAGGTATGGTTCGAACTTGCAACCTAACAAAACAAGTACAACCCTTTAACCTACTAGGCTAATAACACTTTATATTGTAATTTCAACACAAAATTTGATGAACGCGGGACATTTTAACAATATAAGTTCAACTTTTTAATTAACTAATCTATATATATATATATATAATTAATGATGCTTAATTTTTAAAGTGTCTGGATTGACGGGTCGAGAGCTGTGGTTAATTTGGATATATATGTGAGAGTAAATGAATAATTGGGTCGGATTGTGGGTTGACCCGCCCATAAATTTAAAACGGTTAAAAATAATATTAAAAATGTTATAGTTATGATTCAAACTTGCAACCTAACAAATAAAGTACAACCTTTTAACTAACTAGGTTAATAACACTTTATATTATAAATTCAATACCAAATTTGATGAACTCGGAAAATTTTAACAAAATTAGTTTAAAATTTTAACTAACTAATCTCTCTCTCTCTCTATATATATATATAATGATGCTTAATTTTTAAAGTGTCTGGATTGCCAGGTCGAGAGTTGTGGTTAATTTGGATATATATGTGAGAGTAAATGGATATTTGGGTCGGATTGTGGGTTGACCCGATCATAAACTTAAAACGGTTAAAAATAAAATTAAAAATGTTATAGGTATGGTTCGAACTTGCAACCTAACAAAACAAATACAACATTTAACCAACTAGGCTAATAACACTTTATATTATAAATTCAACACCAAATTTGATGAACGCTGGATATTTTAACAATATAAGCTCAACTTTTTAACTAACTAAACTATATATATATAATGATGCTTAATTTTTAAAGTGTCCGGATTGTCGAGTCGATAGTTGTGGTTAATTTGGATATATATGTGAGTGTAAATGGATACCTAGGTTAGATTGTGGGTTGACCCGCTCATAAATTTAAAACGGTTAAATATAAAATTAAAAATGTTATAGGTATTTTTACCGTAATATTTTTTTTACGATTTTTTATATTATTACTCATGCAAATGCATGAGATACATGCTAGTTTTTAATAAGACCATTAATTAAGTAAATAACAATTAAGAAAGATATCTTGAAATGATTCAATCATTAATTAAGGGAAGGAATCTTAGTTAATAATCAGAAAAATCTTTTAATTAAATTTATTTTTTATATTTTTGAATATTCTATTAGTAACTGAGGAAAAGTTTAGCAATATATTTTGAAATTAGTTAATAGAGGGAGAGAAAATAGTTATTTTAATTAAATCTCGTTATATATATATATATATATATATATATATATATATATATATATATATATATATATATATATATATATATATATATAAATTAAATTGTTATCGATTATTAATTACTTTTTTATTAATTTGAATAAAATATTAAATACTTTAAATTAGTTTAATATGTTAAAAGTATAGCATGAATAAAACTAATAACCACCAAATATATTTATATACTTATTCATGTTGCTTAAAGCTACTAATAAAAAAGTATCTAACGTTTCGGGTGTATACTTGTGCTCGTGTCGTGTCTATACTTGTGTTTTTCGGGTGTATACTTGTGCTCGTGTCGTGTCTATACTCGTGTTGTATCCGTGTTGACTCGTGACCGTGATAAAATTATATAAACTCATAATCGTGTTATGATTGTGTCGTCTCGTACTTGTGTTGTGTCAACACTTACAAGACTCAAGTGAGATAAAAAAAAGGAGCAATATATTTCACTACCCAAAATGACAACAAATGATGAAACAGACATATCTTCAAAAGTTCTGGAAACACTAGTTTCACTTCGGGATCTAGTGATGTAAACGAGCTCACAAAGATACAAAGTGTTTTTTCATACAAATTTGGTATAGAAAGTTTTGTTATTAATAATCATTAAAGTTAACGAAGGAGATCTTGTTGTACTCCAAAGATGGTGAAATGAGTGATAGATAGAGCGAATTTCTTATTAAAAGTGTAGATGGACAAAATATAAGATTACTTAATATAGTATTTCCACTAGTTAATCAGTAACCAGTTTATGGAAAACTAATGCATAATTAAGCTAAAAATATTTTAATAAAAAAAAGTTACTAAAATTAATTATTTAACCCATCATACAAAACTATTTAAGAATTCAATTTTTTTAAATTTTATATACATACAAATAATTTTAGAGTGCTAGGCTTGATCCATTCATACCTGTAAGTATAAACAAAATCAAAAAACAATGTATAGGAAGAGTTGAAACTATGGCTAGCTTATTAATTATTAATGTTATTTTGTTTGGCATGCCTATTCTAATTGAGCTAAGTATTTAGCACGAATAAAATTAATAACAACCAAATATAATTATATACTTATTCATTATGCTTAAAGGTACTGATAACAAAATATTCAATATTTCGTGTGTATACTTGTACTTGTGTTGTGTCTATACTTGTGTCGTGTCTATACTCGTGTTGTGTTCGTGTCGAATCGTAACCGTGTTATGATCGTATAAACTCATAATCGTGTTATGATCGTGTCGTCTCGTGCTTATGTCGTGTCAACACAAAACCTGAGTGAGATAATATTGTATAGTGTCATTCCGTACCAATTTTGTATTGAATCATGTCAGTTCATGTTGATTCAACTCATTGTTGTAGTATTATCGACATAATTCTTTCTATTTTAAATTATTTTTATAGTAAATATTATAATAATAATTTTTTCTTACTAAAAATGATTATTTAACCCATCATACAAAACTATTTAACAAGTAATATTTTTTAAATTTTATATATATACAAACAATTTTAGAGTGGATCGAGGCCAAGTTGGCAGTGCTAGACTAGATCCATCCATACATGTAAGTATAAACAAATTCAAAAAAAATGTATAGGAAGATTTGAAATTATGTCTATCTTATTAATTATTAATGTTATTTTGTTTGGCATGTATGTAGTATGAATAAAACTAATAACAATCAAATATATTTATATACTTATTCATGTTGCTCAAAGGTACTAATAACAAATTATTCAATGTTTCGTGTGTATACTTGTATTTGTGTCGTGTCTATACTCGTGTTGTGTCTGTGTCAACTTGTGACCGTGTTAGAATCGTATAAACTCATAATTGTGTTATGGTCGTGTTGTCTCGTACTTGTGTCGTGTCAACACAAGACCCGAGTGAGATAATATTGTATCTAGAAGGGTGTTAGGCTCAGACTCTTGCCATCCTAAACCGATTGGGTTTGGCAATGAATTAAGTTGAATGGGATTTGGTAGTCCCGAAAAAATTGGGATTTGTTTTGAGGGTGTCTTGAGTGAAGCACCATAACAAAATAATAAGAGAAGGTGACCCTTAATACCATTATCTTAGAATTTGGTGTCATCTTAGTTGTTTACTAGTAAGGAGAATATTACAATGTTAATATAGTTGGGTAATAAGTATAGGATAAGGTTGATAAAGAAAATGACATCTTTTATTATTATTTATTTAATAAATACTTCAAATATAGTGAATCCAAATTACTATTATAGTTTACTTTACTTTGAAATATCTAGCTATTTTACATTTATATTTGGAGCTAACTTTAATCTTTTTTTATTTTAATTTTGGTTTTCAGATTCTAGGTTTTTTAAGCAGGAACTTCATGCCTGCTAGCCCATTCTGACCCTAAAATTCTTAAGTTAATTTTTTGAAATGTTTTTTTTTATTTTCTTTTCTAGTTCTTCAACTTTGAGTTGTGCAGGTAATATGAACATTTATACTACTCATCATCTTCTACTTTTCTTTGGGATTGATGCACTCATTGCTTCTCGTAACGTATGTTTCAGCTTCTTCTTCTTGTTTGTGTTCTTCCTCAATTATTTTATTCATTTTAATTAATTGGTTTTATTTTGTTGTAGGTGGTTGAAATTAATTAATATTATGACGATGAGTATATACCTACAAAGTTCGGTGACAACAAGGTTGAGTACATTCAATCCAGTGAAAATAAAAAATTACAACCGAACATTGATGGTAAGCTCATATATATATATATATATATATATATATATATATATATATATATATATATGATAATTTGAAGGTTAATTAAGAATTTAGAGCAAAGCAAATAAATTATAACTAATTAATTATTGCATTTTTTATGTTCTGTATATTAATATCAGTTGCACAAGGATATACTCGTATTATGTTTGTCTCGACTCGTAACCGTGTTAGGAATGTATAAACTCATAATTGTGTTATGAGTTATGATTGTGTCGTCTTATGCTTGTGTCATGTCAACACGTACAAGAGCATAGTGAGATGATATTGTATAGTGTCGTACCGTATCAATATAGTGTAGGTTCGTATTGATCCAACATATTGGATTAGTATTATCAACATAATTCTTTCTATGTTAAATTATTTTTACAACCTTATTTTTTATAATAAATATTATAATAATTTTTTTTTACTAAAAATGATTATTTAACCCATCATACAAAACTATTTAACAAGTCAAAAAATTTAAATTTTATATATATATAAACAATTTCAGAGTGGAGGCCAAGTTGGCGGTGCTAGGCTGGATCCATCCATACCTAAGTATAAACAAATTCAAAACACAATGTATGGGAAAAGTTGAAATGATGGTTAGCTTATTCATTATTAATGTTATTTTGTTTGGCATTCCTGATCTAATTGAGTTAAGTATTTAGCACGAATAAAACTAATAACAACCAAATATATTTATATATATTTATATATACTTATTCATATTGCTTAAAGGTATTAATAACAAATTTTCTAATGTTTCGTGTGTATACTCGTGTCGTGTCTATACTCCGTGTTGTGTCTGTGTCGACTCGTGACCGTGTTAGGATCGTATAAACTTATAATCGTGTTATGATCGTGTCGTCCCGTGCATGTGTCTTGTCAACACAAGACCCGAGTGAGTATCTGGAAGGGAGTTAGGCTCGGACTCTTGCAATCCTGAACCAATTGGGTTTGGCAATGAATTAAGTGGAATGGGATTTGGTAGTCCCGAAAAAGTTGGGATTTGTTTTGAGGGTGTCTTTGAGTGAAGAATCATAACAAAATAATAAGAGAAGATGATCATTGATACCATTATCCTAGAATTTGTTATCTTAGTTGTTTACTAGTAAGGAGAATACTACAGTATTTTATTGTTAGGTACTTCAAATATAGTGAATCCAAATTACTATCATAGTTTACTTTACTTTGAAATGTCTAGCTATTTTACATTTATATTTGGAGCTTAACTTTAATCTTTTTTTTCATTTTAATTTTGGTTTTCATATTCTAGGTTTTTTAAGCAGGAACTTCCTGCCTGCTTGCCCATTCTGACCCCAAAATCCGTGAGTTAATTTTTTCTGTAAATTTTATATGAAATGTTTTTGGCATTTTTTTTTTCTAGTTCTTCAACTTTGAGTTGTGCAGGTAATATCAACATTTATACTACTCAGCGTCATCTACTTTTCTTTTGGGATTGCTGCACTCATTGATTTTCGTAACGTATGTTTCCACTTTTTTGTGTTCTTCCTCAATTATTTTATCCATTTTTATTAATTGGTTTTGTTTTGTTGTAGGTGGTTGAAATTAATTATCGTTACGACGATGAGTGTATACCTACAGAGTTCGGTGACAACAAGGTTGGGTACATTCAATCCAGTGAAAATAAAAAAAAAATTGCAGCCGAACATTGATGGTAAGCTCATATATATATATATATATATATATATATATATATATATATATATATATATATATATATATATATATATATATATATATATATATATATATATATATATATATATATATATATATATATATATATATATATATATATATATATATATATGATAATTTGAAGGTTAATTTAGAATTTAGAGCAAAACAAATAAATTATAACTAATTAATAAATTGCATTTTTTATGTTGTGTATATTAATATTAGGTGCCCAATGATATACGCATGTTGTGTCCATGTTGACTCGTGATCGTATTAGGATCGTATAAACTCATAACCGTGTTATGATTGTGTCGTCTCGGGCTTGTGTCGTGTCAACATGTACAAGACCCGAGTGAGATAATATTGTATAGTATTATTTTGTACCAATATCGTGTTGAATCGTGTCGGTTTGTGTTGATTCAACCCATTGCTTTAGTATTATCGACATAATTCTTTCTATTTTAAATTATTTTTACACCATTATTTTTTATAATAAATATTATAATAATTATTTATTACTAAATTTTTTTATTTAATCCATCATACAAAACTAGCACACACAATTTATCTTTGTGTTAGTAAAACTCTTTTATATGCTGATGTGAGATTTTCATTGTTTCCTATTTCAATATTTAGTAGTTATTTAATATGATTTATTTGGAACAGTAGACATTTTATATGATGTCTTTATGTGAGTGATTAAATGATCCACTTATTGCAATCATGTTGGTTTAATTTTGTATATTTAATATATGTAATCCCTGATATCATAGCATATGATGCTATAAAAAATTAGAATTGTAGGCTCGCACACTAGCATTATTTGTCTTTTTTGTGTTTTCACTAATGCATTATAATTCCTAGACTTGTCAAATATTTTAAGCATTGTTTTGTGTTGTGTCTACCCATTCTCTGATGCATTTAGCTTGAACACTAACGTAACAAGATTAAATATTATCTAACCTCAAACACGGACATGGTATTTAAAGTACGGTATTTAAAGTGTAACACATTGTTCCTAATATGTATTATTAATTAATTTTATGCCATGTGATTCACATCGATTAAGACGTGTTAAGACATTTCAGACAAACAAAAATTGTAAATCTTTATATAATTATATATATATATATATATAATATGTAAGATTGGCTTTCATCTTCGAAGGGTTAATCTGTCTTCTTGGCAGAAGAAAGTAGACCTAGCACTCTCTGTAATCTTACTTATATTAAGTAATAAAGATGGGGTTTTTGGTTTTTTATATATGCATATGACAAAGTTATCCCTTAACAAATGGATTACGGTATTTTTTTTTTTTTTTTTTTGCTAAACAACACGACAGGTTTATTAGTCTTGATGACCTTACAAACCTGCTGGCTCTCTTTCGTGTCATGTTGTGTTATTTAATAAATTCACAGATGGCGTAATATTGCGCGGCTAGTACTACTTTCAGCCTGCAAGTCAAGAAGATGGAGAATGCTAATTCGATTTCTATTGTAATTGTGGTTTTTTATCTTGGTGGGGAGGAACTACATGTCTTCCAGCACATGCTTATTTTGGAATTTTGCCTTGACTTGACAATTTTTGTTATTTTTATTATTCATTAATGGATAACACCTTCAACGTATATTGTTATTATAATTTTACATAAAATACAATAAAAAAACAATTATATTATATATATATATATAATAATAATAATTTATATATATTATTTCCATACTAATTTATATATTCTCTCCTTAATAATTTTATGTTTATATATATATTTCATAATTAACCAAAGCACACTTAAAAGGATTTTAAATTAATTCAAATTTAAAAGTTCGAGGTAAAAACGACCGAAAAATGATTCGAGGGGCTTATTTGAGAGCGCCTGGAAAGATTGAGGACATGCTTGGGATTTCAGTAAGGATCTTCTACGTGAATGGGACGAATAAATACAAGGTCCGAGTTTCCTTATAAACGAACTAGTTAAATTGGGTTGGGCTTGAATCCTAGCCTTTAACATGTTTCGATTTTTTTTTATTTTTTGGATTTCATGCCCAATGTCATAAATGTAAATATCATTGAAATATGACTAGTTTTTTTATTATTTGTATTTCATGTTTCGGTTTGGATTCATGCTTGCGGATATATTGGATCTGGACATCCCTCATCCGGGAAAATTTGATCAAATGACCCTCAACATTCCCAAAACTAACCTCAAAACTTTCCGTTTTTATTATTAACCTTTTTTTTAAAATTTGGACACTTTTACCCTTATTTTTTTTTCCTCTTCACGGAATGGTCCCCCTCATATTTCCCATACTGAATCCCCCTTCTTCTCTTCCCCTTTTCCTTTTCCCGCGACCCCACCACTATCCTTCCCCCAACTGCTAGCCACCGACGACCAACTGCCACCGCCTCTCATCTCCAACGCCGGCAACGACGAGACCAACCTGCAACGTCGGAGACCCGGCTGAATCGCCGTGTAGACCCAACCGACCAGCATTAAAATGGGTATGTTCATTTCTTCCATTCCGATTTCATTCCCGTTTGAAATGCTGTGTCAAAATGGGGATACGTTTGAAATGCTGTGTCAAAATGGGTACGTTTGAAATGTTGTGTCAAAATGGGTATGTTACTTACTACCCCGCAATTGCGTCCCACAATTCACGCCCCACGCTCCATGATCCTGTTAGGATTTGTATCTCCCAAATCCGACCTGCTTGAAAACAATCTGTAAAAACACAAGAAAGAAGAACACAAGAACACACAGATTTATAGTGGTTCACTCAAATTGAGCTACATCCACTTCAGCCATCACCAGATTTCACTATGAAGAAGAAGAATGAATACAGAGTTTTTGCCTCACACTTTATCTCTCTAGAATTCTGTCTTCATCATGTAAACCCTTAATAATCATATATTTATAGGGTAAACATTCAGGTAATAAACCTAAATAACTTTGGTCATGCCCAAGCCCAAAACCAAAAAAAGAAAATCCAATAAACTTTAATTAACAATGTAGAGTTTATTATAAGTGTAGGCTCCATAACTCAACAATCTCCCACTTGGAGACTAACTTCATCATCTCTCGATCGGTAGTGGCTTTCCACTCGGTGTCTTAACAAAGAAGACCAACTGAAGTTGCACACAACTTCAGTTTCTCATTTGTCACAGCTTTTATCAACATATCAGCTGAATTCTCACTCCCGGAAATCTTCTCAAGAGCTAATACTCCATCTTTTAAAGTTGACCGGATGAAATGATAACGAACTTGTATATGCTTCGTCCTGCCATGATAAACAGGATTCTTTGCCAAATGAACGGCACTCTGACTGTCGCATCACAACACACTTCCCTCGTAGTCTTGACCCAATTCTCGCAAAAAGGGTTGTAACCACATCATTTCCTTAGAAGCTTCTGTTACAGCAACAATCTTCTGCAATTTTGAAACCCAACTGATTGCAGTACCTCCCATAGTATAAATATACCATGTTGTGCTCTTCCTACTATCAACATTACCACCATTGTCAGCATCAACATATCCTTCCAAACCCATATTAGACTTTCGAAAACACAAAGCGAGACCCTTACTTCCTCTTAAATATCGTAGTATCCACTTTACTGCTTCCCAATGTTGTCTACCCGGATTGCTCATGAATCTGCTAACAACTCCAACTGCATGTGCTATGTTTGGTCTTGTGCAAACCATCGTATACATAATATAACCAATGGCAGAAGCATACGGAACAGTTTCCGTGTAATTTTTCTCCTCTTCTATTGAAGGCGACTGATCTTTAGATAGTCTGAAGTGACTAGCTAAGGGGGTAGTAACTGGTTTTGCATCATACAAGTTGAACCTACTAAGAACTTTCTTCACATATTCTTCTTGTGAAAGCTTGAGAACTTCTTCATCCCTGAAAATTCTCATCCCAATGATTTGTTTTGCAGCACCCAAATCCTTCATTGCAGACTCCCACTTAATCGATTCATCGGATTGTATTGCTTCCTCATAACATTCAGGTTCACCTCTATCTGTCAATAAGATATAGTTCAGAGATGGAGACCACCTCTCAACTGGTTTTCGATTCCTTGATGATCTTCTCAACTGTATAACCGGTGTTTGCTGATTTACCTCTGGGGCCATGTTCTCAACGATTTCATCTTCAACAACACATTGTTCTTCTTCGACAACCGGTATATATTCAGCTGAAAATTCTCTCAAATCGACTGTACCAGTCTCTTCCTACTTGGAATCACCATCTGATGTCTTCCCAACACAATCTTTGTAGAGAACCTGTTCATTGAAGATAACATTTCTGCTACGAATGATCTTCCGATTTTGATTATCCCAGAAACGATAACCAAACTCGATATCACCATAACCAATGAAAAAACATTTATTAGAATTTGGATCAAGCTTGCTCCTATCACATTCATTAATATGAACATATGATAAACAACCAAACACTTTCAAATAAGAAAGATTTACCTTTTTATTGCTCCAGACTTCTTTAGGAATTCTAAATTCAAGAGGAACAGAGGGTCCCATGTTTATCAAATAGGCAGCAGTATTGATAGCTTCTGCCTAGAAAGTTTTAAGCAGCCCTGTATGCAATCTCATGCTTCTAGCACGCTCGTTCAATGTTCGATTCATTCGCTCAGCTACTCCATTCTCTTGAGGCGTTCGGGGAACAGTCTTCACCATACTGGTCTCATTCACAGCACAATACTCTTTGAAATCTGAATTGATATATTCACCTCCATTGTCGGATCTCAAGCAGTTAACTTTCTGATTTGTTTCATTTTCAACCAAAGCCTTCCACTTCTTGAAAATAACAAATACTTCAGACTTGTGCTTCATAAAGTAAGCTCATACTTTTCTTGTTAAATCATCTATAAAAGTCACATAGTAGTATGATCCGCCAATAGAAGAAACAGGTGCAGGTTCCCACACATCAGTGTGTACCAACTCTAGTTTTTCTTTCTTGAGCTCCTTCCCAATCTTTAAGAAACTCACCCGTTTCTGTTTTCCAAGAATACAGGTTTCACATAACTGATGTTCAACAGATTTTAGTTCTGGAATCTGTCCATTCTTCAAAAGAAATTTCATCCCTTTTTCGCTTATATGGCCTAACCTGCAATGCCACAGCTCACTATTCTTCGAGTCATCAACTACAGCAGCAACTGATTCTCTGCAAGTTGAAGTCGGGTATAACGTTCCAGTTTTGTGACCTTGAGCAACAATTATTGCTCCTTTAGTCACCTTTCACGCACCATTTCCACAACTGAAATTGTGACCTTCTTCATCAAGTTGTGTAACAGAGATCAAATTGCGCATTAAACCTGGAATGTGTCTCACCTTATTAATCTTCCAAACAGAACCATTTGCCATTTTTAATTTGATGTCCCCCATGCCAACAATATCTAGTGGCTCACCATCTGCGAGATAAACTTTCCCACAGTTTCCAACCACATAATTCTTCATTAATTCTTTGTGGGCAGTGGTGTGGAAAGACGCTCTTGAGTCCAAAACCCATGAATCTATAGGGCTATCAACAAACATAAGTAACGCATCAGTGACAGATTATGTAACAACGTTGGCTGCATCATTTTTATCATCACCATTTTTCTTCGGTGCTTTGCAGTTCCTCTTTAAATGACCTTGTTTACCACAATTCCAGCACTCAAATGTCCGTCTAGACTTGGACTAACTCCTCCTGCTCCTTGACATAGATCTACTCTTACCTCGGTTGAAATTTCTATCATTACCTCTTCCCCTATTTTCCACATTCAGAGCAGAACCTTTGAATGTTTCGCCAGAATCAATTTTACGAACCTCTTTAGCAAGAATACGATCTCTAACTTCAACAAATTTCAGTTTAGCATTTCCAATTGAATTACTAATTGTTGTCCTCATAGGTTCCCAACTATTTGGTAGAGATGCTAACAAAATCAGGGCACTAACTTCATCCCCAAAATCAATCACAACAGATAGCAATTGATTCACAATTTTATTGAATTCATTCAAATGAGTAGTGACAGAAGTATCATCAACCATTCTTAAGTAAAAAAGTCTTTTCATTAAGTGTACCTTGTTGTTAGCAGATGGTTTCTCATACATATCAGAAAGAGCTTTCATCAGACCCATGGTGGTCTTCTCCTTTGCTACATTGTGAGCAACTGTCTTGGCTAGCGTCAATCGGACAACTCCCAAAACCTGTCTATCAAGGAGTTTCCATTCAGCTTCATCCATCTTCTTTGGTTTCTCACTCAAAGGAACATGAAGATTCTTTCCATAGAGATAATCTTCAATATGCATTCTCTAGAAGGCATAATCTGTCCCATCAAATCTTCC
This sequence comes from Impatiens glandulifera, assembly GCF_907164915.1. Lineage (NCBI taxonomy): Eukaryota > Viridiplantae > Streptophyta > Magnoliopsida > Ericales > Balsaminaceae > Impatiens > Impatiens glandulifera. The sequence goes on from NW_025919041.1 coordinate 47,698, forward strand.
AATCCCATGTCCTATACTGTTCTCACTTGCCATTGTTTCCAATGCTCAGATCTAGCCTAGCTGCTCTGATACCAGTTGTTAGGATTTGTATCTCCCAAATCCGACCTGCTTGAAAACAATCTGTAAAAACACATGCAAGAACACATAGATTTATAGTTGTTCACTCAAATTGAGCTACATCCACTTCAGCCACCACCAGATTTCACTATGAAGAAGAAGAATGAATACAGAGTTTTTGTCTCACAGTTTATCTCTCTAGAATTCTGTCTTCACCATATAAACCCTTAATAATCATATATTTATACGGTAAACATTCACGTAATAAACCTAAATAACTTTGGTCAGGCCTAAGCCCAAAATCAAAAAAAGAAAACATAATAAACTTTAATTAACAATATAGAGTTTATTATAAGTGTAGGCTCCATAACTCAACAATCCACGATTCACGTTCCACGCACTACCCCATGCCCCACGCCCAAGACCACGCACAAGTCCACGCTCAACGCACTACCCCACGCCCCACGCCCAAGCCCACGCTCCATGCACTACCCCACGCACAACCCCACGCACAACCCCACGCACAACCCCAAGGCACAACCCCAGGCACAACCCCCAGGCACAACCCCCAGGCACAACCCCCAAACACAACCCCCACGCACAACCCTCACGCACAACCCCACGCTCAAGCCCATGCTCCACGCACAACCTCCACGCCAACCCCACGCCCCATCCACGCTCAATCTCACGCTCAACGCACTACCCAAATATACCATTCTCAGCATTCAGAATAAGCAAAACATATATCAAATATTCACAAACCATTCACAAACATTCTCAGCATTTCAAACTATACCATTCTCATCATTTCAAACCCTAAACCTAAACTAAAACCCTAAAATCCTAAAACATTTCATACTCAACATGCAAGAGAGGGTGGAGTAGTCGAATTAACCTGAGATATGTTGGGCGAACGTTGGGGAGACGACTTTAAGCATCCGGGGCTTGGCGATCGTCGAGGAGTCGGGCTGGAAGCGTCTTGGCTATCGTCGGGGCTCGAGAGGTCGCGCGTCGTCCTATGGAGAACGTCGAGGGAGTCGGGGATGGTGTAGTTGGGGGAGTTCGGACTTGGGTGTGGGCGTTTGAGGGAGGGCTGGGGAAGAGTAACGGTCGGGAGCGGGGGGAAGAAAGAGGGAAAGAAAAGTGAAAATGTGGATTATTTGATTTTAAAAAATTAATAAAGGTAAAACTGTCCAAATTTAAAAAAAAAAATGTTAAATATAAAAAATTAAATCTTCAAGCTTATTTTTGAAAATGACCCTCTTTTTAGGGTCATTTGATCAAATTTCCCCTCATAGGCCGTAGAGACGGTTCGTCTTCCGTCATGACGTCTTCCTTTTAGGAGAATTTCAAATGACTAGTTTTGGATGTATATATGATTCATACAGATACAATTAGAGCATGTTTGATAGGCTAGTTTTTATGATTTTTTATTTTATTGTTTTTAAAAATTATGTATAATTGTTTTAACTATCCAATCACTAATTTTATAAACTAAAATATTCTTATTTTACTTTTATTAAATTTAAATTTTAAATAAAAAAAAAAGTAATTTAATAATTAAATTAATCATAAACTTAAATAATCTATTTTTTATTCAATAAAAATTTGAGACAATATAAAAAGAAACCCAAAAAATAAGATCACACAAGTTCTTTAGATAAATGGTTGTGAATATGATAATCGTAGTTGGGTGACTTCAAGTATTTTAGTTTCAAAATGTGGTTACATAGCTGGGATTTTGGAGTTTCCAAACAAAGTAGTATCTCTTGCCTCGTGATTAATTAAAAAAACCTTTTATGTAAGGTATAGGTAAATTAAGACTATTTCACAGATATGGAAGAAATGTAACTTAGATGGTCCACTTTAACAACTACCATACTTTTCTCAATTACTTTGAAGATCAACGTTAACAGCAATGCCCAGCAACTTTCTTAATTTATTGATGCAAAAATTGGTCATTTTAAAAAATTACATCATAAAACTAAACGAGTTTTTATCACTTCTATATATATTAGATATATATTTGTTTATTTAAATAGTCGATTTAGCCTAATAAAATGTTGTACTTATAAATCGAGTTTGATTTAAGACGAAAAATGGATTTAGAAATGTATTTTGGGGGAACTGTTAAAATTATTTCATTAAAATCTAAAAAGTGTGAGAGTCAGAAATCAAAACTAAACAAATCCTAACTATGATTAATGATAACAATCAAAAGATCCTAAAAAAACTAATTAGTATCATTCAAATTTTTAAAAAACTAAAGATTACAAACAGAAAAGATTACATTCAAACATAACCATCCCAGCTTGAGATTTTTGCATATCATCTATCTTCCTCTTCCTCTTCCTCTTCCTCTTCCTCTTCCTCTTCCTTTTCCTCCTCCTCCTCTTCCTCTTCCTAAATCGAGTATGATTTAAGACGAAAATTATATTTAGAAATGTTTTTCCCTCGTATAATATAAAAAATATGGCATGCATGGCATTTAGAATAAAAAAATTACTTTGGAATTAAATTGAGGGACAGAATAGCCATCAAGGCAAATCTGAGTCTCATATATATGGTTATTTTATAAGTTAGATACTCAAATTGTATAGACCGAACAAATTTGAGACCTAAATTGCTTGGCCAAAAATAAAATATCAGTTTATGTGTTTCAACTCTCTCTTAATTCTATTCATAGTTGTTTGGCAAATTAATTAGTCTATCTCAATTTTCTTGGATTCTATTACAAAGGAGGATCAGCCTGGGCTTTAGACCTTGTAATCCTATAACAACTCTAGCATATTTGAAACAATAATAATTATAAGAGAATGAGCATTTTTTCTCTAGCTTGGGGACCAATATCATCTAGCTAGTTAAAAGGAAATTTCTAATTGAGCTAAGTATTTAGCATGAATAAAACTAATAACAACCAAATATATTTATTTACTTTTTCATGTGGCTTAAAGGTACTAATAACAAATTATTCGATGTTTCGTGTGTATACCCGTGCTCGTGTCGTGTGTATACATATGCTCATGTCGTGTATATATTCGTATCGTGTCTATACTCGTATTATATCCGTGTTGATTCGTGGTCGTGTTACGATCGTATAAACTCATAATTGTGTTGTGATCGTGTTGTCTTGTGCTTATGTCGACTCAAGACCTGAGTAAGATAATATTGTATTGTGTCGTTTCGTACCAATATTGTGTCGATTCGTGTTGATACGACTCATTACTCATCTCTAATATCAGGTAGCAAAGATATAAAACATTATATATATAGCTGAACAAGTTCCACCAGAATCATCAGAGGTTTCTACTACGTACATTTTGTTATGCATGCATTCTTGGAACATAAGTGTCAAATTATAATTACACTTGTGATATTATTATTAATCTTGATAATATGGTGTTTACAGGTACGTGAAGAGCCGGAGTGATGACCAATTGAGAGATATCATTTTTGAGGTTGAGACGAGTACATGCATGTCCTTGGATAAAGACATTGGCGGCATGCCAATTGTGCCTGGTGGCCTGGAGCTTGTTCAACGACACTTATGGCTTTTCCAGACGTAACCAGACAATTCATGTAAACAAGAAGGGTATCTCATGGAAGAATTCGGATCTGCTGTTCCAAAGATAATGTCGCATTTGCTGTCTCATAATAGAGAAGAGAGTGGAGAGAAGAAAGAGAAAATTGAATATTAAAATTAAATGTCATATATATAATTTTTTAGGATTTAAAATTTAAAATTTAGGGTTTAGAATTTAGGGTTTAGAATTTAAGATTTAGGGTTTATTTCATATATATATATAATTTTTTTATTTTTCTAATTTATCAAAATTACGTCGTGATAAATGAGACAGCAAAGGACAGCTTCACTTGGGACAGGAGATCCTCCCCTCATGGAAGAGCAGCAACAGGGGGACACAAATTCGGAAGTAATGTGTTCCCAAAAAAAAATTCATAGTAGATGCCAAGTTGGCGGTGCTAGGCTAGATTCATCCATACCTATTATAAGTATAAACTAATTCAAAAAAACAATGTATATAATTGTTCCCTGGCTAGCTAATTATTAATGTTATTTTGTTTGGCATGCCTGCAGTTGAGTGAGCAAGACGATCTGATGGTAAGGATGAGGAAGGCATCTCTTCCCACGTTTAAGAAGTTGTATGGGAAGATCGCTTTCTATCAAGATTGAGGGTCCGAGATGGACGAACGGATCATCCGCGGCCGTGGGGTGGCAATACGGCCGGTTTAGAGAGGATCTAAAGTTTAACGAGAGCGATAGCGATGTGCGGTTAGAGGCGGGCTATGATTTCTCATTGCTGGCTTTCATTCTCATTAACCATTTCAAGTTAAGGTCATTACTTTTTCTTTTATATATATATATATATATATATCTACTTTTACTTCTTTCTTTAATGAAATGTATGAGACCTGAATATCCATCCAGCTTGTCATGGAATCATACAAATTTATTCTACCAAAGTTATTGATTATCTCTTTCTCCTCTGAACAATGTGATATTGTAAGTTATTTATAAATTTTTTAAATGGAAATTAAGGAAGAACTAGCACCCATAGAATGGCCCACCGCTTAGAGTTGAGCAATGGGTTGGATAACACAAACCGACACGATTCAACATGGTATTAGTACGGAATGACACGATACAATATTATTTCACTCGGGTCGTGAGTTGGACACGACACATTTACAGACATAATTATGAGTTTATACGAACGTAATATGGTCACGAGTCGACATAGACACAATACAAGTATAGACACGAACATCAGTATACACACGAAACTTTATCACTATTCCACAAATGAATAAAAAACTTTATTATTTTTCTTTTTTATTAACTCGTTAAATCATTTTAAGTCACACATACTATTTTTTTAATTTTAATTAATATATTTTGAGAAATAATTTTATATTGGATTAGTTATTTGAATATGCTTTATTATATTCCCTTATACAACGGATCGTATGATTTAATTTATAAAAAAAAACATCTGATCCGTTGTATAGGAGAATATAATAAAGAATATTCCAATGACTGATCCAATATAAAATTATGTCTATAAATATATTAACTAAAATTAAAAAAAATGAATATGTGTAACTTAAAATGATTTAATAAGTAAATAAAAAAGAAAAATAAGAAAGTTTTGTATTCATTTGTGGAATAGTGATAAAGTTTTGTGTCTATACCCGTGTTGGATCCGTGTCGACTCGTGACCATGTTACGATCGTATAAACTCATAATCGTGTTATGATCGTGTTGTCTCGTGATTGTGTCGTGTCAACCCAAGACCTGAGTGAGATAATATTGTATAGTGTCGTTCCATACCAATATCGTGTCGGTTCGTGTTGATCCAACCTATTGTTTTAGTATTATAGACATAATTCTTTTTATTTTAAATTATTTTTACAACATTATTTTTTATAATATATATTATAATAATTATTTTTTTTACTAAAAATGATTATTTAACCCATCGTACAAAACTATTTAACTAGTCAAATTTTCTAAATTTTATATATATATAAACAATTTCAAAGTGGAGGCCAAGTTGGTGGTGCTAGGCTGGATCCATCCATACATGTAAGTATAAACAAATTCAAAAACAAAATTGTACATGAAGAGTTGAAAGTATGGCTAGCTTATTAATTATTAATGTTATTTTGTTTGGCATGTCTAATCTAATTGAGTTGAGTATTTAGCAACAAAAAAACTAATAACAACCAAATATATTTATATACTTATTTATGTTGCTTATATATTTATATACATATTCTTGTTGCTTAAAGGTAATAATATCAAATTATCCAATGTTTCGTGTGTATACTTATACTTGTGTCGTGTCTATACTCATGTTGTATCTGTGTCGACTCGTGATCGTGTTAACATCGTATAAACTCATAATTGTGTTATGATCGTGTCGTTATGTGCTTGTGTCGTGTCAACACAATACTCGAGTGAGATAATATTGTATCTAGAAGGGAGTTAGGCTTGGACTCTTACAATCCTAAACCGATTGGGTTTGGCAATGAATTAAGTGGAATGAGATTTGACAGTCCCGAAAAAGTGAGAATTTATTTGAAGGGTGTCTTGAGTGAAGAACCATAACAAAATAATAAGAGAAGATATCATTGATACCTTGATAAAGAAAATGACATCTTTTAGTATTATTTATTTAATAAATACTTCAAATATAGTGAATCCAAATTACTATCATAGTTTACTTTACTTTGAAATATGTAGCTATTTTACATTTATATTTGGAGTTTAACTTTAATCTTTTTATCATTTTAGATTCTAGGTTTTTTAAGTAGAAACTTCCTGTCGGCTGGCCATTCTGACTCCAAAATCGTGAGTTAATTTTTTCTGTCAATTTTATTTGAAATGTTTTTGGCATTTTATTTTAGTTCTTCAACTTTGAGTTGTGCAGGTAATATCAACATTTATACTATTTAGCGTCGTCTACTTTTCTTTTGAGATGGTTGCCTCATTGCTTCCCGTAAGGTATGTTTCAGCATTTTTTTTGTCCTTCCTCAATTATTTTATCCATTTTAATTAATTGCTTTTGTTTTGTTGTAGGTGGTTGAAATTAATTATCGTACGATGTGTGTATACCTACAGAGTTCGGTGACAACAAGGTTGAGTACATTCAATCCAGTGAAAATAAAAAAAATTGCAGTCAAACATTGACGGTAAGCTCATATATATACTCGTGTCGTGTATATAGTAGTGTTGTGTCTGTGTCGACTCGTGACTGTGTTACGATCGTATAAACTCATAATCGTGTTATGATCGTGTCGTCTCGTGATTGTGTCGTGTCAGCCAAGAGTTGAGTAAGATAATATTGCATAGTGTCGTTCTATACCAATATCGCGTCGGTTCGTGTTGATCCAACCCATTGCTTTAGTATTATTGACATAATTCTTTCTATTTTAAATTATTTTTACAACATTATCTATTATAATAAATATTATAATAATTAATTTTTACTAAAAATGATTATTTAATCTATTATACAAAACTATTTAATAGGTCAAATTTTATAAATTTTATTTCTATACAATAATAAAAAATAGAGTAGAGGCCAAGTTGGTGGTGTTAGACTGGATCCATCCATTCCTGTAAGTATAAACTGATTAAAAAAACAATGTATATGAAGAGTTGAATTATGACTAACTTATTAATTATTAATGTTATTTTGTTTGGCATGTTTGCATGCAGTTGAGTGAGCAAGAGAATCTGATGGTATGGATGGATAAGGAAAGTCCCTCTTCCCATGTTTAGAAAGTTGTACAGAGGATATAAAGGTTATATGAGAAAAGGAGATAAAATCGATGTGATTATCGATAACCGCTACAACACCTACACTTTCAATGGCGGGAAGAGGCTCGTCCTTTCCACGACTTCCTTGGTATTGCATCCCTGGTTGGAGGCTGGCTATGGTTTCTCATTGCACTAGCTTTCATTTTCATCAACCATTTCAAGCCAAGGTCATTATTTTTTCTTCTTTCTTCTTCTATATATATATCTTCCTTTATTAATCTACTTTTACTTCTTTAATAAAATGTAGGAGACCTAAGATCCATCCAGCTTGTCATGGAATCACAATATTTTATTCCGACAAAGTTATTGATTATCATTATTTCACTCGGGTCGTGGATTGGACACGACATGCACGATACGATGCGATCACGACACGATTATGAATTTATATAATCGTAACACGGTCACGAGTCGACACAGACACAACGCGAGTATACACACGAAACGATATAAACACAATTAGTCACATGACCTAAGTTATTCAACTTTACATAATATTTTCTCTAAATTTATTTACATTCTCATTCAATAAATAAATTATGTGAATAAAAATGTGAGTCTTCTAATAATTCTCTCCATCCGATATTATTTTTATAATTTATTTATTTATTTTAAAATTTTAAAATTATATTAAATAATTTTAATTTTTTAAAATTAAAATTAATAAATTAATAATTATATTTTATAATTTTTACTAACAATATAATTTTATATATATATATATATATATATATATATATATATAAATAATGAACATGAGTGTGTCAAGACACGACATGACACACATGAAAACGGGCATCGACACGACACGATTAGGTCGAAACTCTAGTCAGAATAACACGAAACACGAATTTAAACACGAGTTATCAAGACACGAATAAATTCGTGAACACAAATTTACACGACATAAAAGAGCTCGTGGATCATAATATTTTGAGTGAGTCAAGAAATGACATGTATACGATTGAGACACGACACAACACGACACTATTAAAATTCTAACACGACTTTTCCGAGTCGAATACGACCGTTTATGCACGATACCCAACTCTACTCTAGATTATGTGATATTGCAAGTTATTTTGGTTTGGATACACGGGAGAGTCAATAGATTATCATCTTATATTTGTTTTCTATGCGTGATTCATTGCCTTTATTTTGTTACTTTAATTTCGAATTTACATGTATATTATTTTCTCATACTATTTTAAAATTAATATTAGGATGTCTTTGTTCAAGAATCTTTGCTTTACCTCTTGTCATATAATTTTGAGTTAGATAATATTTATTTCATTCATCATAAAAAATATCACTAATATTTGTATAAATTCAGTTATTACAATATATCGGTTTATGTATCAGACTATTCGGGTTCAAAAATTTCAAGACATTTTAGTACCCAATTTTTCGGGGTGAGCTCGCGCGGCTTTAAATAGGATTATAATTCAATACTACTATATTTATCTTGTCTAATCATTCATTAAAAAATCACTATACCATAAATGAATCAAAAAAAAAATTTATTTATTGATTCGTTAAATCATTTTAAGTTACACATATTTATTTTTTTAATTTTAGTTAATATATTTTGAGACATAATTTTATATTGGGCAAATTACCTGGACGACCCTCTAATTACTCCGATCACTCACTTTAGCTCTCAAATTAATTTTTGAAATAAATTGCCCCTTCATCTTTTAGAATAGTCACCCATGGCCCTTCCGTCAACTTTTTTTTATAAACCTAACGGTTTAAGCTTAAAATATTATTTTTTTATATATTATTTTTAATCTTAATTTTATATTTATATATATATAATTATTAAATCGCTTATATATATAATATTATATATATTATCATTAATTTTTATATTTATATCATTATTAAATCTCTTTTATATATATATATATATATATATATATATATATATATATATATATTTCTTTATCTATAAAACAAAGTTTAAAAATAATTTATATATATTATCTTTAATAATTAATTATATATATTTGTATATTTTATATAATATATATTTTTAAAATTAATTTAAGGGTTAAAAGTAATGATAACTTCCAACTACTCAAATACTTTTAACCCTTAAATTATTTTTAAAATATATATTATATAAATATTATATATAAATTAATGATTGAAGATAATGTATATAAATTATTTTAAATTTTATTTTATATAGATATAGATAAAAATAAATAATATATTATCTATATATTATATAAAATATTTAATAATTATATAAATATAAAAATTAATAATAATAATAATATATATATATATTGTTATATATAAACGATTTAATAATTAAAATATTAAAAAATAATATTAAAGATTATATATAAGAAAATAATATTTTAAGTTTAAGTTTTAACCAAAAAGTTGATGGATGATTGTTGATTTTTGAAATGGCGATTTGTTTAAAAAAAATAATTTGAGGGTCAAAAGTGAACGATCAGACTAATTAGAGGGTCGTCCAGATAATTTATCATTTTATATTTGATTAGTTATTTGAATATGATTTATTATAAAAAAAAACCTATACTATATCAAACCCCTATACAACGGATCAAATGATTTTTTTTTGTTAAAATTAAATCGGTATAACGATGTTTTAATTCGGATCGATTTGAATATTAATCTCCAATCAATTTCACTAAGAAATCCTAATTAAAATTGGAGATAATGAAAATTAGGGATAATCCAAAAGAATAAAGGTTATGTATCAAGAATTGCAATATGAAAAACAGAGGACACGATTCCTAAAGGTGAAGCAAAACAGACGAAGTCTTCAATGGCAGCACTCTGTGTTCCATTGATACTTGTTTATAGGTGGTCAATTTTCGATTTTCACTAAAAATGACTTATAATTTCCGAAAATTCAAAACAAAAAAAAAAATTGTGTTTCCGGGTCTCTTCTTCTTCTGTTGTTGGGTTTTTCTCATCAAAATTGTTTCAATGAATCGTCTTGTACATACACATATACCACCCCTCCCTCCCCCTCATGTGTTTCTTGACCAAACAAGGCCTGAGAATCAATTAAAGGTTTTGCCCAAAGAGAAACCCGAAAAGAAAATCTCAAATTTCCTCAAGACTATTATATATACTATATACTAGTAGTAATTTTAATTAGCAACGGCTAGCTCATCGAATCTAGGCCTTGTTCTATCAGGTGAATTAAGACCTTCTTCCATGACTTTCCTTTTGTTGTTGCTTTTGCATTGATGAAGCTGTTGCGTTTGGATATCTGATTTCTCTGTTTCTCCTCCTACTAATAATTCCTCATCATGATTTTTTCCTTCTACTTCTTTCTCAATGTTATTATTATGATGATGGTGATGATGTTTGGTTCTCATCATGCGAGACAACTTGTTCACGTCTGATTTTTTCACAGGTTTTAGAAAGAATTCTTCAGCTCCTTCCTCTAAGCATCTGTTTACAATCATCAACAATGATTCAGTTTTCAGCACAAACATATTTTTGTTGAATTAAATTCTTGAATTGTTTCTCACCTGCTTATTCTCGAAGGAACATTCTCAGATGACATGATCACAACTGGTATGTCTTTGAGAGATGAAGATTCCTGCACAAAACATAGAGATTCAGCAAACAAAAACAAGGAAATCATGACCAAAAGTTGTAACATGTATGTATGTGTGTACCTTAATTTTCTTGAGCAAATCATATCCGGTCATTCCAGGCATACAGTAATCCGTGATTATCATATTCACCTCAACTTCCTGCTAAAAAACCCAACAAAATTTGAACAACCCACATGAGCAATCCATGGAAATTCTCCAATATGAGGAAATCCAAACAGAGAGATGAATTACCTGATGAATGTTTGGAGGAACAGATTGGTGATTTGGATCGATTAGGCCCTCTTCATGCCAACCCAGAAATTCTAAAGCCTTGGTGCCGGAATCCACAGTGGTAACTAAAAGGAACAAAGAAGAAGAACCATGATAAGAAAGAGCCCATCAATGAAAATGTATCTATTTCTCTACTAACCTTGATAAGAAGAAGTCTTGAGGAGCATCTCAATCAATCTTCTATCTATAACACTGTCATCAACGGCCAACACATGAAACTTAGATTGAACAGCCATACCCATCTTCTAGCTATATCTCTGGATCTTATCAAGAACCCTAAAAGAAAGATTACAAGAATAATCGTGGGTTCTTCTCCTTTCTTTCTTTCTTTCTTTCTCTCTCTCTCTCAGCTTTCTTTAGTGCTCTTGGTTGGCTGGTTGAAGCTTTTCTAAGGGTTGGTTGAGGTGAGGAAATGAGCTTCCTGTTGAAATAAAACCCACTAAAATCCATATCCCATAAAGCAAGATCTGACGGATTTCAACCTCAAGATTTCCCCCTTAATTTTATTCATTTTTAATTATAACACAAGCAAACCCCAACCCAAAACATACCAATTAAAGAATCATTAAATTTAAATATTATTACAAATCAACTTATAATGGTATTGACCCCTATTTAAATATTATATTTTTATCACAAATATTACAGATTTTTCTGCATTTTCTTTTATAAGTATAAGATTAGTTTCTAATAAATGGAAGTCAATATTAAATAATGCTACTTGGCTAATATTATTATTATTAATTGTATTTAGCGGTTTGGGAGCCAAACAAACAAAGCCTGGTGGATGGGACCCACCAAAATCCTTCCAAGAGATACGGGTGATGTCAGCATTTGTGCCTTTTCTCCTCTTATGTAAAAATCATGTGCACATAAAAACATATCTTGGGCAGGTGGGCAAAGGGATGAGAAAAAAGAACATTTCCATTTATATATTATTTTTTTTACAGATTTGAAAAAAATATTCTAATTTACATCGTTTCATTAAAAAAAAGTGACAAAATTATATTTGAAATTACTTTTCATCTGTGATCAAGAAAAAAATTGATTATGATCAGATTAGTTTTTGCATAAAAAACAAGTCTTTTATTTGAATATTTGTTTTTTCTTTAATTTAGAAGTTAGTTTTACTATATCAAAATCAGTCTTTTTATTTTAAACTATTATCCTTTTTAATTTCTAATATAAAAAACATTTTAATTTATTTAAAACTAATTTAGATTTCTAAAATTATCACTTATATAATTTTTGCCTTAATTGAAAATTATCTATATATATATATAATGATGCTTAATTTTTAAATTGTCCGGATTGCCGGGTCGAGAGCTGTGATTAATTTGGATATTTGGGTCGGATTGTGGGTTGACCCGTTTTTAAATTTAAAACGGTTAAAAATAAAATTAAAAATGTTAGAGGTATGTTTCGAACTTGCAACCTAACAAAACAAGTATAACTCTTTAACCAACTAGGCTACAAAGACTTTATATTTTAAATTCAACACCAAATTTGATAAACCTGGGACGTTTTAATATTAATATAAGTTCAACTTTTTAACTAACTAATCTATATATATATATATATATAATGATGCTTAATTTTTAAATTGTCCGGATTGCCGGGTCGAGAGCTGTGGTTAATTTGGATACTTGGGTCGGATTGTGGGTTGACCTGTTTTTAAATTTAAAACGGTTAAAAATAAAATTAAAAATGCTAGAGGTATGTTTCAAACTTGCAACCTAACAAAAACAAGTACAACTCTTTAACCAACTAGGCTACAAAGACTTTATATTTTAAATTCAACACCAAATTTGATAAACGCGGGACGTTTTAATATTAATATAAGGTCAAATTTTTAACTAACTAATATATAATGATGTTGAGTAAATGAATAATTGTGTCGGATTGTGGGTTGACTCACCCATAAACTTAAAACGGTTAAAAATAAAATAAAAAATGTTATCCGTAATTTTTTTTCACGATTTTTATATTATTACTCGTGCAAATGCACGGGCTAAATGCTAGTATAAATAATTGGTGAATCACTCTATAGTAAAAGAGTTTTGATTAAGAAATTATTTTAAGTTTAATTATTATTAAAATAAAAATAAATGAAAGAGAACTATAATAACGCCTTAAATGAAAATGTGGTATATACACTATAAAAACAATATACACCCACATTAAATATTCTTAAAATTCGGGGTAAATCTGTTTGTTGTTGTGAGAAGCTGGGTTCTTAATTTTATTGTTGGAATGTATAAAGGATGTGAAAAGAATTTTAACAAAATTACTCAAAAAATTTAAGGCATTACTGGTAATTTATCTATAATGAACTGGAGGTCGCTTTATATTGGACTCGATGATATCTCAAAAGTCGAAAAATAGTCATTTATTGGTGTCACATTTTTTGAATCCTAGTCCAACCACACATTTACCAAAAGCATGCCCTCATATCATCATCATATGTATTCTAATATATTCATTGAAGGTTTATCATTGATAGATTAAGATTCATATATATAATGCAAATATTATATTGAGTGAAATGTTGTGTACAAGTATATAATTTAGTTTTAAGATTGTTTTTCTTATTTTATTGTTTTATGGAGGGAGTGGGGGAAATAGTTAAAATTTGAAATTCATGAATTTAAAATTGGCACTGTAGTGGAACCTTATGATTATGATGATTCGATATGGGAGTCCTCTTTATGCCAAAGTTGGACCATTTTTGGTCTATACTTACATGTGACATGTTTGGTCACTTCATTTCTCAAAAAGATAAAAAAAAAATGTAATACTTATATAATAAACATGGGTGACTAAACAAGGTGAGAATACAAGCTCAAGCATAATAAAAACTGAAAAAATTAACAATAGCCAAGCACAAATAAAATACTTTGAAAGTGTGATATGAGGCGTAAAAGTGAATAAAATTTGTCGGTTAAAGGAGCTAACAAAATATTCATCGTTTTCATATATTAAATTTTTTGTTTGTAATTTTGCAAATTACAAATTGAGTATTTATCTTTAAATGTTTAGTTTCTCATACTTAATATTTAATTTTAACAAAAAAAAATAATAGTATCCCTAATTAATTTTCTCGAATAAAATGTTATGCTATAAAATAAAATAGAAAAAGCTAAATATGTAAAAATTACATACAGTACTAATTAGTGAAATCATATATATATATTCATAGAATAAGAAATGAAAAAGAAATAACAAAACCACAGTTGAGAAAATAGACAAAATCATACTATGCTCAGCAAAAAAGTAAAAATACTCATACCATTTCTAATAGTCTCAAATTCGATTCAAAATTGGACATTTAAGGTGATTAGGTTAGAGTTTATTTAAAAAATGTTAATGTGCTAATGATTTTTAAGAGTGATTTTTTTTTTCTTAAAATGATTTAAAGTATTAACATATAATGATAAAATAATTTTATAAAAATTAATATAAAATATTTTAGTATTTTAATTAATAAATAGAATTATCTAATTAATAATAGAATGAATTAAATGATTAAAAAATTAAAAAACTTATAACCTAATATGTAAAAGTTCTACAATATTGACTTATTTTTCTTTAATACATTGTCTTGCTAAATATTGAATATTCAACTTGGATTGTCTCTCTTTTTTTCTTTAATGACACTGATCCCTAAGAAACTTTTATCCATTCTTACAAACTTCCTCATAATTATTCATAAAGTTCTTAATTAATTACCAGTGATTTATTCTTTTTGAGAAGTTTGTATGGTCATCAATACATGTATAAGAGTTAGATTTGATGTTTGGTTATTGGAATAAAATTCAATTTTTATTTTAAAATTTAAATATTACATCAATTATCTAATTAATCAATTTTATCCATATATTAATATATATATTAAATAAAACAGGTCAATATACTTTGGTCTTCAAAATTTAAAAATCAATTTTTTTTAAATTGGTATTATAGGAAAAAACTCAAGATAACTCAAAATTTCATTCCTCAAACAAGCCCAATTTGACACTCAAAGTTTGAATTGGTTTTGTTTTCTTCTACAAATTATTTCAAATAGAAAATTTAAAAGAGACACTTGACAAATTAATATTTTAGCGTTTAAGTTACAAGTCATATATATAACCTATAAAACAACACCCATACCTTCTATATCGAATTACATTCTTGTTGGAATCATTTTGACAAAAGTTATGATTAATTGTCACAAAACCCAATAAAATAAAATAATAGACGAATAAATAACAAATTTATAAAAAAAATGTTTTAAAGATATATGAGCTGTTCTATTTAAAAAAAATATAATAATAATAATAATAAAGATTCCCATTGGCGTACAAGTATCCGGTACAACCTGTCACAGCTAATTGGGTCTAGTACTATATACCAAGCAAAAGCTTAAATCCTCCGTCGGTGGGGTCATCTCAGCGGCTGTTCTACGGTGTTGTTCTGATATCCCGTGGATTCTTCCACTATCCAATGATGGAGCCCCACGTATCGGACATTCTATTCAACTCAGACAAAAATAAATATTTTTCATGTCTAATTTGATTCACTTGAAAATAATAAAAATCTAACTTTTTTTTTTATTCTCTCATCTCACCTTTTTTTTTTATTTGAGTTACCTAACCATTTAGGGCTTGGTTGAATTTTTTTTTTTGAATTTTACCTGGGTTTATTTGGTAAAAATTAGAAAAAATTAGTTTTTAAAATTTAAAGACTAATTTACTCTTTTACTTTAGAGAATATGGTGTAGGTGAGAGAACGATGGTTTAGAGAGTGAGGATAAAATTAGAGGATAGTTTTGGTATTTACATGATAAAATTATTTGATTTGATGGTTGATAAGATGTTTGAGTTTTGGGATAAAAATTGAATTTTATCACAAAAACTATTTCATCAAACGAGCTCTTAGATTATGTTTGGTTTGAGTTAATTAGATTAATTTAACCTATATTAATTAACAATATTTTTACATTATTTTTATTCAAAAAATACAACTTATACATAGTTAAGTCGTCAAGATAGTTTAAGTGACAAATAATTTGTAAGAAATTAAATGTCATTTGTAATAAATAATTGTATTTGGAATCTTTTAAAGTATTATTAAGAATAATTAGGTGATGTCCGAGTCTTTTGGGTAGTTGCAGAGAAGTTTAAATCGATTCGACTGATATGCCATATTTGGGTTATCATCCTAATTATTTTTGGTGAACTATCTTGTTGGAGAGAAATTGTCGAATTTTCAATGATCGTAGTTGTCCGATTCGTATCATTTATAATAATATTATTATGATGTTTTTTAAGATTCGTTCATGAAAATAAGTAGAGTTTGTTAGTGAGTACCGAGTTATCAGTGAGTACGAGTTAATTGTTTTTCTCGAGAATTTACGAGTTCGATAACTCAATGAGTATTTTTTTTTCTTAGTTTTTTCTTTTATGTCATGTTTTGTCATTATAATTAAACGATTTTATTTTATTTAAAATAAAAAATAAATATAATAAATAACTGTTTTTTTAATTTATATATTATCTAAACTTATTAAAATATAATCAAATCATAATATTTAAAATAGTTAATAAATTCATATTTTCACAAATAATTAGAAATATATTTATTAATCCATCTTCAAATATTAATACTAAAATCTCATTAAATTATAAATTAAAATAATTAAAAACATTAAATACTAATATTAATGTACTTTAATAATTAATAATAGTAAAAAACTAAATAGTAACAAAATATCTTTTATTTTAAATTACCAACCTTCTAATCTTTCAAACCAAATAAAAAATGATAAAATATATACAATTTTTATATATCAAATAAAATAACAATATATAATTTAGATTGTTTTTATTTGAATAATTCAAATAAGAAGAGTTAGTGTCTAAATATGAGTTTGATTATCACTAAAAATGTCTTAGGTTGAAATGAAAATATCATGGTTAAAATCGTCCTAACATCTTAAAATTAAATTAAAAAATTTATATTTTTTAATAAGTATTAATGTTCAACTAATTTAGATAATAAATTAACACATAAAAAAATCAACTACATCTTTGACAACCCAAGATAGAACTCCAAAGATAATTGTAAAAAAATTTAATTTAAGACTTTACTGTTGGTCAAAAAATAATCACATTATTTCGTGGCAATGTTGGACAAACAATAATAAATGTTCTCTAAAATGTAAATAATTTGGTAATGGCTAAATAAATATTTTATATTTATTATACTCATTTTTGTTTCTGAATTTATAAAAAAAGATTTATATTACATTTTTTCTCCTCATATTTTGAATTTATTTGACTTATTTCTATATTTTTTCAAGTTTTAAACTAATTATTAAAATAAGGACTAAAAACTTACTATTTAAAAATAATTTAAGTAATTTTAAAGACAAAACAAGATCCGACAAAATCAGGAAGCAAATTAATTTATAAACATTTGATGAAAATTGAAAATACAAAATAAGCTGTGCAAAACAAGTTAAGAGCATGAAAAAATTTCAATAAATTTACATATGAATGTCAAAGGAAAGTATAAAAAAAACTAACCTTTTATATATTGGAAAATAACATCTTATATCTTTAATTCTTATAATTTTATTTTATTTTTAAAATTTTAGAGGTAGTATAACCATGTCCTTGGATTCAATTTAAAATGTTCTCAATGTTAATCATATCTAAAATATTGTTTATCCCTTAAATTAGATAGTATCATAATTAATTGTTTTAGTAGATAATTAGATGAAAGTTGTAATATCATCATAAATTTGTGTGAGTAGATAATCGCTTTTATTGTTGTTAATAAGTAAATTAGTATGAAAATGTGGATACGATCTAGCTAATAGAAATAGAATAAGCATGCATGAGGCATCTCATCATCACATGACTTTGTCCCAAACAACATTATGAAAGGTACAATAATGTTGGATTGGACATTGCCTTTGCCTTTCCTTTCCTTTTTCCCCCATATGGTCCCAACCCTTCAAGATTTGCTTCTAATTTCTTGGTCCCATCGTATCATAACATTAGATTTCTTCCAATCCCAAAAGAAATAACACTATTACCCTCCCTTGCCCCCACTCTATTTCATTATTTGTCACATCTTATACTATACATTTCGTCACTCATAAATAGGAGCTTAAGTTAAAAGATTGATATATCTCATATTCGAATTAAATGGATGTCACGACGATGAGATAGTGTGCTAATCCATTGTAAAAAAATGAATCCGCCAAGAAAAGAAAATGATCTCCAAAATATTTTGTTAATTTGATGCAGAGTTCATTAATCCAAAAAAATGAAAAGATGGCATGTGTAACATTTAAAATGAGTAATGTAGATATTGGGATAATATCATAGTTGTTATTATTATTATGAACCCTAGATATTATAAACATTGTTTGAATCATAGTTTGATAAAATAGACATCACATATAGTAAGGAAACATGCAATCAATACCATATTAATTTACTTTCTCAATAATTCTAACAACATTAATAGCTATACAATTAATAAATGACTTTATTTCATTTTCTTAGCCATGTGACCAGTATTGTTAGTTTTATTGTTTCATGGATCTAATGCTAAAATAATGTTGCTGGCATGCACTATCGTTAATATTAGTTGTTAAATAAGTCTATTATTTAAATTAATTTCATTAAAATCTTGAGTTTATTCTTAAATTTTTATTTTATGATTATCGAATAATCTAATGAGTTTATTTAGATAAACTCACAAATTAGTTAAGCTTTTACGATTCTAAATTTTTGATGGTAAACTTTTATTAATTTATAACTCATTAGAGTAGCTCAAGTGTCAAGAATCGATGCCTAAAATATCAAATGACATGAATTCAATTAATCACTTAAAATGCATTAAGATTAAGTGTATGATATTATTATGAGAGATCGTGCTACCTTTCAAAATTTTAAGAAATAGTAATTTAAATATAAAAGTGAATTTATATTTATAATTCAAATACATGAACTCATTTATATATAATTGATTTTTAATTTAATTTAATTATTATTATTTATAATTAATTTAACATCAATCTTACATATTTAAAAAATAAAAATCCAGACGAGCTTTCACAATGACCAAAGCTTACATTCCATATAATCGTTTGAGTTTTAATTATTAGATTCTTTAATATTAATATTTATGAGTCAGATAATAAATTAAAGACATGCATGCCTTCTAATTTCTATTGTCTGAAGCGGATTGATATTGTAATCTTTACTAGTTTTAATTATTAGATTATCTTTAATATCAATATTTACTAGTCATATTATAAATTAAAGGCATATATATACCTTTAATTGACTGAAGCGGATTGATACTGTAGTATTATTAGAAATATTTTAAAATAAAAAATAATTAATTATGTAATCATTGAAATCTACCATATCTATGTGAAATTTGTTTTTTTAAGGGTTAAATCTCGAAAACCTCTTATATAACTTGGAATGAGAACATTGATTTTCACCCTCACTTTTTTATAATAAAATGAGGAGTTACATGATAAATTAATTAAAGAGACGGGATAAGGAATAACATGGTATCGTATTATTCGCTGAAAAAATGAAAAATATAAGGAGATATTGAAAAAAAAAATTATTATTTTTTCAGCTAATTAGATTGTATCACGTTATTCTCTTACGTATTTCCTCTTTTAAATTCTACAAACAAATGAATCGATGTAATCATTGATATAAAATCATACGTAAATTGATTAAAAATCAATTCTCGAATATCGCACAATACTATATATATTATAAATTATATCATATAAAACATAAAAGCGTACAATTGATTGTGATCCTTGATAATAAAACTTGTGGCAAAAGAGCAAAAGTAAATGATTCTATGTAAAATGAAACATGTGAATGGTAGCATAAAAAATGACACCCTGTTGACACAAACAAACAATTAGATGGACCTAATTAACAATGTCTTCTTCTTCTTTGGGCATTCATTGGATTCGATGTAATAAAGTAGAAAGACATTTAGAAGTGGGGGTTGATTCAAATCTCTATTAATAAATGAAATTTTGCAAAGTGGAAAGATCTTCCAATATGGTTAACAAATTATAAAGTGAAGCAAATATGAAAGGAAGAATAAGATAAAAAGTAAAGTAAATTTAAATTAAATTAAACAAATCTTCAACTGTAATTATGATATGTAGACCAACAAATTTCCTTCAACTTAATAACTTTTTATTTGTTTATTTACAACTTAGGTTGACTTTTTGTTTTCATTTTTTTTAATATAAAAAGAACAAGAAAGGTGATTCATGACAACACAGATTCGAGCAGTGAAAAACAAATAAGAGATATGAAATTAAAGTTATTAGCAAATTGTGTAAATTATCAATTCTGATGTTGTTTTTGTTATAATTGTAAAGTTAAAAGTACAAATTATATTGAATTGTCACTTAAAAGAGTTATTTTATACCTATATTGATTTTGCCACCATATAAATATTCAATACCTTACAAGTTTCTTTCAAATTTTCGCAG
This sequence comes from Impatiens glandulifera, assembly GCF_907164915.1. Taxonomy (NCBI): domain Eukaryota; kingdom Viridiplantae; phylum Streptophyta; class Magnoliopsida; order Ericales; family Balsaminaceae; genus Impatiens; species Impatiens glandulifera. The sequence goes on from NW_025919041.1 coordinate 68,525, forward strand.
TCATTCAATTTTTTCTTATTCTTTCACTTATAATTTGTTATTGTTCTTAAGTGTTACAATAAACAATGATGACTACAACATGTGCCAATTAGAGTGGAAAGATGTTTACGTTATTAATTGAACACTAACTCACTCACGTAATTAAAATGTTTGGCGTCATTTTTTATTATTTATATATGTTATTTGTTTAGTTTTTATGATATTTATGATTTTGCTTTAATCTAATACAAAATAAAAAAAGACAAATATAGATTGATTTGTAGGAGATTAATATAACTTATAAGTAAAGAAAGATCTTACTAATTCACATAGCAAAAAAACAAGATCTTTAAGATAAGGTTGTCCCCTAATTAAGATAAGATTTAGATATGATCAATTAAAGCAATATATTGATGCGAATTTCGTCCTTAACAAAAGTGACAAAGGAATTCGATGTTATTATAATTAAAAAAAAATGGTTGAATTAGCCAAAAATAGAAATCCATATCAAGAAGGTAAGATTAATTAATTAGGTCACGGTGGGGGGTCCATATATATTAAACAAGTAATTAAACTTATTAAATTAGTCAAGCTACCTACCTTATTAACAACCTTATCTTTTTCATTAATTCTTACGCTAATATCGATCTCAACAACTTCGATTTCCCATACCACATGAAATGATTCTCATCATTTTTTAATAAATTTATTTAATTTTAGTCAAAATAATAGAAACATGCACCAATCTTACTGTTACCATCGTTGATCAATAATTCATTAATATTAATTCATTATAGTTATATTTTATTTATGAATATATATATATACTGAAATTTTAAAAGTGAAAACATTTCATTAATTCTCAAACAATTTTGGATAGTTGTCCATAGGGCGTGGGGAATTAACGGTTCCATCTAATTAAAATTATCATTTCTAAAATGGTTTAAATAAAACGACAAAAAATGATATAAAAATAAAAAATAAAATAAAATAACGTTACTCAATAGGTTATCGAGCTCATAAGCTCTCTAGAAAAACAATTAACTCCTCGACGGACTTTACCGGCTTTCCGGAATAAATATCAGAAAATGTCGTAACATTATGAATGATACGCATCCGACGATTACGATAATTAAACATTCGAGGAATTCTCACAAATCAGATAGTTTATCAAAAATAATTTAGATGATAACTCAATTTTGTAGGCCTATCATATCAGTCGCATCAATTTAAACTTCTTAGTAAATATCTAAAGACTCAGACAATACTCAATTAATCATAATAATACTCTACAAAAACTTTATATATTAGTCACCATCGATATTATAAAAGTAGGTGAATTGTCAGTTCAATCTTCTCGTTACAAATAACAACAAAAATTAACCAACGATATAATAGTATATATTTTTAAAAAAACTTAAATAATACGAAGAAAAATAAGCATATTTTTTTTAAAAAAACTAACTATATATGTTAGTGAACCGTAAGGGCATCTTGGTATCGAATGCATAAATAAGGATAGATATTTTCTACCAATTTTCTTAAATTAGTGTAGTTGCCTATTTTATTTTTATTTTATTTTAAACTTAATTATATGTAACAAAAATAAATGTTAATATATCTATGTAATTACAAGTGTAATAAATAATGGAAATGTTTGAAAATACCTAATACCATATTTGAATAAAATTGAGATTGAATAAACAAATATTATTAAATTTATTAATGTACATATACTTAAAAAAATATTTTAGAAATTATTTCATTTAAATCAATATCTCAATAAAATATATATTTTTTTCAAACCTAAATTAATGTCGGAATGGGTGCGTTTTCAAATATGATCAATATAATTATTACTTTGAAAATAATAATAATGAATTAAAGTTCTCTTTATTAATTATTATGATCTTAAAAATTCAAAGTATATATGGTACATATGTAAATAGTCATGATTTTTTTTTGTAGACACAAAATAATTGTTTGTTCATTAAGATTATTTAAATAACTGAGAAGTTGAGACGTCTTTTTTATAATGCATTTAGTGAAAGTTATAGACACTTAAAGCAACACAGTAAATTAATATAAATTAAGTTTTGACATTAATTAACACAAGTTCAAAATAAAACTACTTTGAAAACAACATCAAATTCACCTAATTTAAATACACAATGTAATATAATTAATTGGTCAAAGTACTTAAAAAATTATTTACTTGATATTAATATTAATTCATTATTTTTCTAGTATATTTTAATTTTAATTTTATTTATATAATATTTTTAAACTGTAGGATCTCAAAATTTTTACTCAATGTCCCAATTTTATACACGTTATTTTCATAAGAAATTACATCAGTGTTGGATTTTTTTGATAATTTGAATTTTTGTAAATTTTTAAAATTATTTAATATTTAGATTTTTATTTAGTTATTTTAGTTTTATAGATGTTATTTTGTATTATTTATAAATTAATTTTTTATATGTATTTTTTTATTTGAATTAATGATATTATTTTTTAAATGGCGACAAATCAAATTATTATATATAGTTTTAGAAATTAGAAGTTGTAACTAAAACTGATAAGAAAGATAGTTAGTTTGAAATCAGCTATAATTTCATAGGATATTAATTTTGTATTCTCTTTTAAGTGTCTTGATTTACCTTTTTTATTCATTTTATTTTGTTATTCAGGTCGATTTAAAACAAAAATCCAAGAAATAGCAATCAAGTTTTAAAATTTAACAATATTAATTATTAAAGTTAATCATGGATTAATTTTCAACTTTTCACATGAAGCAATATCCCACATATGTATTTAAAGAGTACTATGAGAATTTGATAATTTAGAGATGAAACTATTTTCTATCCTTTATTTTATCAATGTTGATTGTCATTTTTTTAAAGAGGTTGAATTTCATATATATTGAATATTATAACATCATAAAAAATAATTGACTTTTGAACTTTAAAATAATTTAGGTCAAAATATATTATTTAAAAAAAATGTCAACTCAAAAATGAGAAAAGAAAATGAAGGTACGAATAAGATTGATCATTCATAAATAGTTGACCTAATTAACCGGGTTTAGGTTAGTTGACCTGCTCCAAATGATTCAAGAATCATATTTCATGAAGATTTGTTAGCTGTTATATATGTCTTAAATTTCTTTGTTTTTATTTTTGTTAATATATAGTCAAAATTTATTTTTATTTTCTTAGTTTAGGTTTTAAAACTATTCTTAATTACTCTAATAATTTGTCAAAGTTGCTTGCACGACCTGTTTTATAGTTTTTTTTAAACACCCCCTTAGTCTAATTAATACTGGATTTCTCCCTTGATCTAATTCAATATTTTTATTTTCTCCATGCTCGATGTGAGCTCGCATATAAGATATTTTATCGGTGATTTCTCATACAAATATACTAGTTCAAATAAGAATAATAGATCTCCATTATAGTATGATTCTCGAGACTATCGCTTAGAGAATGTTGATTAAGTGACTTTATTGACGTTTAACTCGATCTATGATTGTTGTGAGTTGAATTGTAATCGGGAATTCTATCCATTCTCATTTAGAATAAGATGTATTATCGCATAATGAAAATTAAGTTTTTATGTTAACATTTCCAATTTGTTTTAGTTTCTTTACGTGTTGTATTACAATTTACAAACATCTTGCTTTAATTTTGAGTTTTGCTTTAAATTGAAAAATGTTTATTGTGGATTTATTGATTTTTTTATAAATAAAAATACTCTTCTAAAAGTAAAGAATAGAAGAAAAATGAGTAAAAGAAAGATTTTATAAATAGTAACCACCTCCATGGCTTCACATATAGAAATCTCCTTTGGTAGTTTCTATTAAATCACAATCATCTCACTTAAGATTTACACATCCCTATTAAAAAAAGTTTAAAATCATTAAAAAGTATATTTTAATTTACAAAGTCCCCCTAGATAACATTAATAGTTTTAATTCTTCTTACAAACTATAAGTGGTTATTATTATGTGTGGAGAACAAACAGTATTTGTAAATTTTGGAAGTTACTTGCACCTTCATTCAAACTTCATTTGTCATTTCGTCATTTTGATAACAGTTAAATTTGGTTTATATGAGCATGAAAAGTGGGGGATGAATTGAATGGTCCCAATTCTTATAATGCCAAAAAGATTTGGTGGTTGAAAGCAATGAGATTCTTCCTTTGGATGGAAGCCTTTTAAATCATGATTCTTGCCAGTTATTATGGATCAGGTCTCCTTTCCCATTTAGACTATTATGCGAACCAAACCACAAACCTACATGTTCTTGTTTCGATCATAACATTGAAACATGTTATAATCACGATTATACGATGTTTAAATGCCTCAAGCATGTTTGAAGCCAGCGATTGTGCATGATTATATATGAGAATTACAAGATAGAGTAAGCTAGAGTATTTTATTTTGTTTATTTTTTAAATTAAATTCATTTGCATTCATTCATTGTACCTCAAAAATAGGAGACTGTCTGAGGAATTTGAATAATTAGTTATAAATATATAGTTGTCAATAAAGAATATGTTAAAAGTTGGTGCTTAATGATAATTTGAGGAAGACAAAAGGAAACAATTAAGAAGGGTCCCATTATTTTGATATTGGATTAGGAAATCTTGTGTCCTTAAAGACAATTTATTGGGGGCATGTGGTGTTGTCTCTTTGACCTCTCCTAAGGGCGCCTCTTACTTATTTTATTTATAACAATTAATACTATATAATATTATATAATAATGGTTAATGGTTGGCATTGAGTACTCCACGGGTCGGGTTAATCTTGGGTTGACCTATTTATAAAAAAAAATGATCAATGAAATAATATTAAATGAAAGACATTTAAACAAAAATGAATTAAAACCTAATATTAGAAAAATTAAAATCATGAAAGACAATCCAATGAAAAAAAAAAATACAAAAGATGCACAAAGATCTTCAATATGATTGATGCCCGATTTTAGGATATTCTATATCAATAACGTCGTAATAATATTTTTATGGATATAAACATCACATAAAAACAATCACGGAAATTGCTACCATTTTTTTTTAACCATTAGTTCATCTTAAAAATAATAATTAAGATAATATTATTAATAATGGTAACAATAATTACAATAATCATAATATATATTTTTATCCACTTCCAAGCATGAAGCACAATTTTGACAAGACCTGAACTTCACAAGTTTCCAGTATTTATTGAGAATAATATTTATATTGTTAATTCCAACTCTAAAAATAATCATTTTATTTCATAAAGTAGTATAATATCACTTATATTTTATTAAATATTTAATTTATGAGATACTTTATGTTATTAGTTGAATTAAATAATTTTTATTTTGGATATAAAGTATTATTTGTAACATCTAAAAGATAAGACCATGTAGAAATTCTTCTACACTATGATTACAATGTTGATAGTAAGAAGAAAATATCTAAATTGAAATTGGTCTAGAATGATAAGACCACCTTTTCAAACTGATATTATATATAATTATATATTCTTATCCATATATTATTAAGTCACATAGAGTTAATTTTTGCTTGTCTTAATCCATATATCATATTGTTATATATTAAGAGAATTTGAAATAATTTATATTTGTTGGACTTGTTTAAAAATTCTCATCCAGCATAATATATATATATAGTTCTGCCAAGTTGAATTATTTTTAAATATAATAAGTTAAGAAAAAGTATAATTGTACCTATTATTGATAACTCTGTGACAAAGTTTAAATGATTTATCATTAAAAATACCTTATTAAGAAATAAAAATAAAAATGGGCTTTGCAGGCAAGGTCAGCCCAACATAGTTTACAGGCCTGTTAAGAGTATTGGGCCAGATGAACTAGTTCCATTATTTCTATTTTTTTTATAAGGGTGTGTAGGCTGGGCCCGCTATTGGCAGAGTTTCTAGTCACCACTAGAAAAAAAATGTTGACCTTTTAGAATGAAATCATAATTAAAATCAAAAGTTTAATTTTATTTTTTTAATTAAATACAAAAATACAACTTGACAAGTAGTTACTAGGATGAATCATTTCAAATGGAATCGAATTTGTGATTACAGTGTTTTAAGTCAACTTTTACCGTTACTTTAGTGAAATTATTAAAATTTAAAGTTTACATAAAATAATAAAATAATATTAAAAAAATATATTAGTTGAACATAAATTAATTAAAAAAACTAATCATATAAGTATTTATTTGAATATTAATTATTTTTTTAATATTTAATATAAATTCAGCAGTGAATTTTTTGTAAAATTATATAAAATGAAATAATTTGTAAAAGTTTTTGATAAGAGCTTGACTACTTAAAGTTTACCTAAAATCTGAATTATTAAACTTCTTTATAATTATAAAATTATAATATTTTATAAAATAATAGAACCGTTTCCAAAACTAACATTGTTTTACCGTTCACTTTCCCAAACTAACCTAGTTTATTATTAATTTTTTTTTTTTTTTTTTTTTTTTACATTTCAAATTTTTTATATATATATATATATATAAATAGATATATATATATATTTAAATTATTATTTATATAAACTAAATTATTTATATTTTGATATATATTTTAATTATTATTTTTATAAATTGATTATTTATAATTTTGATATATAATTTAAATTATTTTTTATAAATTTAATTATTTATATTTTAATATATATATATATATATTTCAAATTTATTGTATATATATATTTATATATATATGTGGCTGTATGATTTTCATCCTCATAAATTTATTTATTTTACTATTCAAATTATTATTATATTTATTGGGTTGACTTTTATTAAAATAATTTGACAACTTTTCATTCAAATTATTATTTATATTATTGGGTTGTCTTTTATTAAAATAATTTTGACAACTTGTGACAAAAATTTTATTGTGAAATTATATAAAAATGAAAAGTTGTCAAAATTATTTTAATAAAAGACAACCCAATAAATATAAATAATAATTTGAATGAAAAGTTATCAAAATTATTTTAATAAAAGACAACCAATAAATATAAATAATAATTTGAATAGTAAAAAAAATAAATTCATGGGATGAAAATCATACTTCCCATATATATATATATATATATATATATAAATATATATATAATATATATATAAATATAGTATATATATATAATATAATAATAATAAATTTGAAAGGTAAATATATATATATATATATATATATTAAAACATATAAATAATTAAATTTATAAAAAATAATTTAAATTATATATCAAAATATAAATAATCAAATTTATAAAAATAATAATTTAAAATATATATCAAAATAGAAATAATTTAGTTTATATAAATAAAATTTTAAATATATATATATAATAAATTTGAAATGTAAAAAAAATAAAAAAATGAGTTTGAATAATAAACTATGTTAGTTTGGAAATAAATGAACAAACTAGGTTAGTTTGAGAGAGTTTTAACTCAATTCACTTTCAAAAGAATTTTTATTTTCTTTTTATAAGGGTAGAGCAAACATTTAAACCAAAATAAAATTAAAACCAAACCCAACAGTTTTATTTTTTTATCTTTCATATTAATTTTTTTTTTTTTTGTTTTTTTTTTTTTTGTCTCTTTGTACAATTTAGACCAAACATTTTATAAAATAAAATAATTGAATTAAGGTAGTGTAAAAATAGGGCCATAGTAAGTAGCTATTAAATAGTATCCACATTGCATGAAGAGGTTAAAATAACACGGATATTGAACAAGAGAAGAAAATATTGATGAAATTTCTTAGAAACCTATTGTAAAATAGTTGAATATGATACACAAATCCTCTACAATAGCATTCTCAACAATAGAATTGAATATAATACATTAAATGAGGAGATATGGGAAAAACAATTAAAATACATCCAATAGGAAAATCTAGAGAAAGACATTCCAAAGCAACATTCAAAGTGTGGGAGAAGGATGAAGTTTTGATTAAGGATGTAAAATAACAAAAGAAAGAATAACAAACTGCAAGTCATGTTCAACTAGTTCTTCATCTGGTTGTGAAGGTATGGTGGATGATGAGATATCAAAATATTATAGATTATAAAGGTCAATATGAAATTTGAATAGGAAGGTAAAGTTTTCATGTAAAAATTATAAATGTAGTGAGTCCAGATGATTTTACTTCAATAAACCACCAAAAGTAATGTTAGTCACTTCATTTATTTACCCTTATTGCGAAGATATACCAAATATATTACAAATATATGCTTAAAGTATAACCATGTTAATTATAACTAAAATTTGTGATATGAAGAATAGTGCTAAATCAAAAACAATGAATGTAGTTATATGGGTACAAATGGTAATAAAATTGTTTGCTCTGTAGCACAAAATAAATAATAAAATAAAATATTTTTTTTCACTAATTTCTCAGTTGTCGGTTTGCCTGGACCAGTGACGACTGATATATTGACCCATTAATCGAGCAAA
>NW_025919042.1:0-25001 GCF_907164915.1 Impatiens glandulifera
AAATAATTTGAGGGCTAAAATTGAGTAATCGAGTAATTAAATAGTTTGCCCTAAAAAACTATATAAGAAAAAAGAAAAGATATTTTTAAGGGTTGTATAATCTATATAACTAAATGATTTATTTGGTTTGTTTCAACTCATTCCTTATTAGGATTAATTTAATTGTTATTATTTATTCTTCATATGAAATTAACACTATATATTATATGCAGTCATGTCCATTCCAATTTAAAACCCTTTTTTTATTGGGAATCATGTCTGGCAAATCTTTTTTAAATAAAATTTGTTGATTTAACTTTAGAAAACTTATTCACAAAATCAACACACATTTTGTGTTATTCATGTACGAACAAAATAAACAATTATCATCATCATGGTTTCTTTATCTGCTTAGTTATGAAATGAATCATAATATTAAGGCAACTTAAAATTAGGTGAGACTATTTAATAAATAAAATAATGGCTCTATAAATGTAAGAATATTTGTTATAATGATTTTAGACCTGTTTTATGTAAAAATAAAATTATATATAAAAATATTTTGTTATAAATTATTTAGAAAAATAATATTGGAGAAAATGATTTAAATATCATCACATTGAAAAATAATATGAGGATAGAGAGATAATTATTTTTTAAGTTTTTTAATCAATCTTACTGTGTCACAGTCTAGATTAGATTAGTTTAGTTTATTTATTTTTTATTTATATATATATATATATATATATAAATGTTGCTTACTTTTTAAAATGTCTAGATTATCGTCTAAAATTGTGGTTAATTTGAATATATATGTGAGAGTAAATGGATATTTGTGTCGGATTGTGGGTTGAACCGTTTATAAATTAAAACTGTTAAAAATAAAATTAAAAATGTTATATGTATATGAGTGATGATAGGGGGAGCAAAACTTTTGCAGCAGCGAATGTTAAGCGAAATGATGTGGAATGATGACTAAGGCTATGACTAAGCATAATTCAAATGTTTTATTTATCTCTCTCATATTTATTAATAATTTATCTCTCCTCATTTCATTAATAATTTATTTTTTAACTAATTATTTTTCTTTTTCTCTAATTTTTTTCCATATTTTATTTTATCTAAAAAAAATTCATATTTTATTTTCTTATAAGATATATTATAAATTCAATTAATTAACTCAAAATTTATATATTATATTTTTTTATATTATCAATCTCTTAAAAGTGTTTTTTATTTATGTTAATTAAATATTAATAGTTAATAGATTGAGTTATATTTATTTTGAATATAAATAAATATTTAAAATAATAAATATATTATATTTGATAAATATATATTTAAGAGAATAATAAAATAAATATAAAAATACTTAATTTTTTAATTAATTAGTTCTCTCCTATATATATATATAATTTATTTATTCATTTATTTTTAAAATGAATTATAATAGGGAAAATAAGAATTTGTAAAAATTGATCTAACTAAAATTATGTATATTAATATTAAAAAATAAATTATTAATGAAATGAAGAGAGAGAAATTATGAATGAAATGAGGAGAGATAAATTATTAATAAATATGAGAGATAAATAAAACATTTGAATTATGCTTAGTCATCAAGTCAGGCAGCCTAGTCACCCTTCCACATAGCTGCATATTTGCTGCAAAAGTTTCGCTCTCTTTATCATTACTCTATATTAAAATAAAAAATAAAACACTATCCTTTCACATTTTATTCACTTCGGTGAAAAATTCATTTTCTCTCTTATCTCATCAAATTTGATGTTGAATTTAAAATATAAAGTCATATTAGCCTAATTGGTTAAAAAGTTGTACTTGTTTTGGTATGTTACGAAGGGTGACTAAGTGGTCTGACCTCATGACTAAGCATAATTCAAATGTTTTATTTATCTCTCTCATATTTATTAATAGAGTAATGATAGGGGGAGCGAAAAATATGTAGCGAATGGGGCAGCAAACTACGTGGAGTGCTGATTAGACATGCTGACTCATTATTTATTTATTTCTCTTTTATATTTATTAATAATATTCTCTCTTCTTATTAATTACATTTTCTCTCCCTCTATCTTAAATAAGACGCATTCAATAAAAATATTAAATTTTTATTATTAAAAAACACTTAATAATTTATCTCTTTAATATTTATTATTATAAATATTCCTTTTTTTAAAATTATTGTAAATGTCACTATAAACACGCATTTTAATTATTTTTTTCTCTCAATAATTTGTTTTCTTTTATTTATTGAAAAATATAAATTTTATTTTCAATAATAAAAATGACTCAAATTAAAATAAATAATAATTAATTGTGTTAATTAAAATTTATATATAAGAGAATAAAAAAATTTATTTTTTAATTCAATTAATTAATTCTATCATATATCCATTTAATAATATATATTAATAATAAAAACAAAAATTATTAATCATTTTACTCAACGGATTAATTCTCTTTTTTAAACTTTAAGTGTTATTTCTCTCTCTTTTCTCTCCTTAAAAATCTCTTTCTTTTCATGTCGGTTCATATTCGGGATTTTTTAGAAACTCAATCAACTATTGAAGCTCAATCAACTACATAAAGGTCAATCAACTACAAAAGCTCAATCAACAATATTCAACTTGCACACCATGTTAGTTATTCTCTCTTAGTGGTATTTTATCTATGTTGAATATTAGTTGTTGGTGATTTGAGTTGTATCTATCTTGAATATTAGTAGTTTGTAGTTTGAGCTGAATCATGTTAGTAGTTAAGGGTTTGTCTCCTAGTGGTCCAATTTCAAATGAAGTGAAAGATAACAAAAATGATGTGCATCATGACCCATCTTCATCTAGTTCAAATGAGATTAAACTTCCTGAGATTGGAATGATTTTTTCATCTGAAGACGAAGTTCGTAATTTTTATAAATCTTATGGTCAGAGTGTTGGTTTTGGTATCTCCAAACTTGGTGGTAAAAATGGAGATGATAATAAACAAAAATATTTTTCCATCGGATGTGCCAAAAGTGGTAATAGAGTATCTCGTTCGAAAAATGTATTACAACCGAGACCTTATACCAAGACGAATTGTAAAGCCAAAATTAATGTTATTGTTCGAGATGATAAAACTTTTGAGATCACTTCTGTACACCTTCAACACAATCATAATTTGAGATCTCTTTCTTTTCATGTCGCGCAATGGCAATTGCAATTGAAGAGGTATTTCCGAATTCTCAACATCGTTTATGTCTTTGGCATATAATGAAAAAAATTCCAGCTAAATTAGGTAGTCATTCTCAGTATAAAATGATAAAGAAACAATTGAAGACCATTGTGTATAACTCCCTTACAGTTGATGAATGTGATGAGAATTGGCAGAAAATGATTAAGGAGTTTAACTTGGACAATAATATTTGGTTGACATCTCTGCATGAAGAACGTAATAAATGGATGCCTGTATATGTCAAAGATAAATTTTGGGCAGGTATGTCCACATCTCAGAGAAGTGAAAGTATGAATGCATTTTTTTGATGATTATGTGCATTCTAAGACATCATTAAAGCAATTTGTTGAGCAGTATGATAATGCTTTGAAGAGTAAGATTGAAAATGAAAAAAAATTGGATTTCATTTCTTTCAATTCAATCATGCCCGTAATAACTGGTTATCCTATTGAGAGACAATTTCAAAGTGTGTACACTAACACAATATTGAAATTGTTTCAAGATGAATTAAGAGGATTAATGTTTTGCAATGCCTCACTAGTAAAAGAAGAAGAAACAACTTTGATATTTGAAGTAGTAGAGACTATGTTGGGGATAAAAGGAGAACCCCTACGAAAAGTTTGTTTTGTGGTACATTACACTAGATTAGACTGTCAAGTTAAGTGTTTGTGCCGACTATTTGAGTTTCGAGGAATTTTATGTAGACACGTGATCTCCGTATTGATAATGAATGGGGTGTTTGAGGTTCCTATGAACTATATTGTGGAGAGATGGTGCAAAAATATAAAGCGTGGGTATCAAAGTATTACTAACCTATATGATGATCATAGTTGTGATGATGTCAGTTATCGACGCAAAATTCTCACTCCATTGATATATGAGATTCAACACCTTGGGGAGAAAAATGACAAAGGTTGTTCTATTTTGGTGGATATTTTGAAAGATGCAAAAGACAAACTAATTGCAATTGATTTTGAGCATTCAAGTGCTCAAAATGATTGTGATTTGATACCAATTACTAACGATTGTGAAAAGCTTAAAGGAGTGACAATATCTAGTGTAAAAACAATACACTCTCCACTAAAAGTACGAGCGCGAGGTCGTCCACCCACAAAGAGAAAACAATCTGTTATTGAACAAATTGTGAAGAAATCGATTACAAAGGCTCGAAAAAAGGTTTGATTTATTATGTTTTAGACAATTATTTTTAGTATTAAATTATATTAATTTTATTTTAAATTATATATTGTTTCTCATTTGTCTTGTAGAAATGAAGTTTTTGATGTCAATATGTTGACGATAGAAGACTCGTGAAAACTACTATTGCGTGATGATTAAAGACAATTTATCGATTATATTATGTTGTTTGATTTTCTAAAAGGAGATGTTATGATATATTTTGGACCATATTTTTTTGGTAAGTTTATTTTATTGATACTTTTTAATTAGATTTGGTAATTTATTAATATAAAATAGTAAATTAACTCAAGTAAATATATTTAATTAAATATAACACAATTAATTATTATTTATTTTAATTTGAGTCATTTTTATTATTGAAAATAAAATTTATATTTTTCAATAAATAAAAGAAAACAAATTATTGAGAGAAAAAAATAATTAAAATGCGTGTTTATAGTGACATTTACAATAATTTAAAAAAAAAGGAATATTTATAATAATAAATATTAAAGAGATAAATTATTAAGTATTTTTTAATAATAAAAATTTAATATTTTTATTGAATGCGTCTTATTTAAAAGAGAGGGAGAGAAAATGTAATTAATAAGAAGAGAGAGAATATTATTAATAAATATAAAAGAGAAATAAATAAATAATGAGTCAGCATGTCTAATCAGCACTCCACGTAGTTCGCTGCCCCATTCGCTACATATTTTTTGCTCCCCCTATCATTACTCTTATTAATAATCTATCTCTCTCATATTTATTAATAATTTATCTCTCCTCACTTCATTAATAATTTCTCTCTCTTCGTTTCATTAATAATTTATTTTTTAATATTAATATGAATAATTTTAGTTAGATCAATTTTTATAAATTCTTATTTTCCCTATTATAACTCATTTTAAAAATAAATGAATAAATAAATTATATATAGGAGAGAAATAATTAATTAAAAAATTAAGTATTTTTATATTTATTTTATTATTCTCTTAAATATATATTTATCAAATATAATATATTTATTATTTTAAATATTTATTTATATTCAAAATAAATATAACTCAATCTATCAACTATTAATATTTAATTAACATAAATAAAAAAACACTTTTAAGAGATCCAATACGATAATATAAAAAAAATATAATATATAAATTTTGAGTTAATTAATTGAATTTAAAATATATCTTATAAGAAAATAAAATATGAATTTTTTTTAAATAAAATAAAATATGAAAAAAAATTAGAGAGAAGGAAAAATAATTAGTTAAAAAATAAATTATTAATGAAACGAAAACAACAGAGAAATTTTTAATGAAATGATGAGAGATAAATTATTAATAAATATGAGAGAGGTAAATAAAACATTTGAATTATGCTTAATCATAGCCTAGTCATCTTTCCATATAATTTCGCTTCACATTTACTGCAAATGCTTCCCCTATCATTACTCTTCAATATATTATTCGTGATTTATTAAATACATATTTTATAATTTTTTTAAAATTTATTTTGTTTATATTTTTATATGTGTATCTCACGAGAATTTTCCTAATAAATTAATAGTGTCACTTAAATTAGTTTAGCAAAACATATGTTGCTAATTCTACGTTACCATTTCTTAAAATTTTAATTTTGGTAATTATATTTTATTAAGAGTTAATCTAACATGATATAAATTCACGATGGGAGGTGTTTTTCCAACCCTATGACATCCCCACACCCGACTCCACTATTCATTCATCCCTCAAAATTATTTATTTATTCATACTACTTTTATATATTTATTTATTTTATTTTATTATTAAGTTTTTTTTTATCATTAAATATAATTAATTAATTAATTTTTAATATATATTTTTTTACTTTATTTATTTAATTAAAAATATAAAATATTATTTTTTTATATTATAATTGTTTAAAATATATAAAATATTAAAGTATGTTATAATTTAATAAAATATAAATATTTAATATTTTATTATATTAATTATATATATATATATATATATTTTTTTAAATATTTATTAAAAAAATAGTTGAATGATTCAATTTTTTTATTTATAAATAAAATTATCAAACAAATAAGATAAAGTGTTTAAAATATTATACACTAATAATTAATCAAATTAAATATAATGTTTTACTTACTAATATATAGGATAATACATTGCATAACAAGATTTAACATAAAACAAACGAATGAATTCATATTTTTTTAAATAAAAAAGAATTCTTAATCAAAATAATAAATCAAAAATAAATATTCTAAAACCGATATAAAGAATATTAAATAAAAAAATAAAAAAATATTAAAAATAAATAATTAAATTTAATAAAAAAATATAATAATTAAATTAAATAAATAAAATTAATTTAAATAAGTAAAGTATATCAAATAAGAAATGTAAATATACAAAGTAAGGATAAATAGATAATTTTGAGAGGTGAGTGAAGAAGGGTGAGAATGTCACATGGAGGAGAGAAGTAATTTACATTCACAATATTCAAACATAACATTAAAAACAATAAAATAAATTATTTTCACCTTATTACAGTAATAATATTACTAAACATACTTGTAATACACGACCAAATTAATTATTGGGAAGAATGCCAATTTTACACACCAAGTTGTAAGAAGATGTCAAATTTACTTATTAAGTATCAAAATTCCATTTATATGTATGAACTTGTCAAAAAGTGTCAAATATATTTAAAATAACAGAAATATTAAAAGGTGTTAAAATTTTTGCCACATGTAATATCCACATATTTTTTATTTTTTTAAATTGACATTACTTTAATTATTTTTTATTCAAACAAAACATTAAAATCTTTTCTTATTTATTTTATCTTTCTTTACCCTCACAACTTACCATTTTCTTTAAATATTTCTCTCTTCATTTCTTCATCTATGAGTAATTTTATTATTAATTGTATTACCTTGATTGGACATTGTCCGCTAATGGCGGCAATGATTTAGGGTTCGACTAATGAAGATTTTGGCCACAACGTCTATGATTTAGGAATCGGCCAACAAAAACTTCCACCAACGATGATGACTATTTAAAGTTCAGTTAGGGAGCATTTGGAGGTTAGAAGAAGGTAAAAATCCAAAAGAACTTGAGTTAATCAAAGAGAGAAAAATTAGAAAAAAATCGAGAGTTGTGGAGGGTTGAGAGAGAAAGTAAAAATAAGTTTTGTTTAAATGGAAAAATAATTAAAATAATGTCAATTTAAAAAATAAAAAATAGGTGGATATTACATGTGGCAAAAATTTTAACACCGTTTAACATTTCTGTTATTTTAAATATATTTGACATTTTTTTGACAAGTTCATACATATAAATGGAATTTTAATTTGACACTTTCTTACAACTTGGTGTGTAAAATTGACATTTTTTCCATTAATTATTTGGGAGAGAAGTAAAAAGTTCATAAAATATATATATATATAACAAAAAAAAAATTTAGCATATTAGCATGTTGGAAGATTCTAAATTATATTAATAAATTCATATACCGACTTTAGATTTGTGTAATTATGAAATTAGGGGTAATAGTTAATTTAGTAAATTAAATTTTCTATAAAAGGTGAGATAACCGCCCAAAGTAAAGTTGAAGAAGCTTACTAAAGAAGCTAATAACTATCATCGAAGGACCGAGAGAGAAACTTGCAGAAATGGAAGAAGCGGTTATTGAAATGCCCTCATTTTATTTGTTCAGTCTTCTCCTCCATGGAATATTCCGATGGCGGTGACGGAAGCACCGGTGTTTCCACCAAGCCATCATGCTCTGTCGCTGGATTCGTCAGGAATGCTATGTCCGGGCGAGGCAGAGAACCGATCGAAAATGAAGTTTCGATATTATCCGGTGAGTTTGAATGAAGATTCTCAGTTTTGACGTCGGTATTTTGAGGTTACTTAGTGTTTAGCACATCATATTTGATTAGTTTGGAGTTGGAATAGTTGAAATCCGTCTCAGAATCAGATGGTAGTATGTTTATCCGGTGAGTTTGAATGAAGAATCTCAGTTTTGACGACACTATTTTGAGGTTACTTAATTAGAGTTTAGTTAGGGCAACGTGTTTGATTAATTTAGAGTCTATTACTTGAATATGCTAGTTTGTATATCTTCCTATAACTCTGCATTCATGGAATAAAATCCAGATGATTAGTTCGCAACCTTTAATTAATTTCCAAAGTCATAATATGTTTTCTCTTGATTTGTTTGTTTGTTTGTGTAATAATATTCGTGCCTGCATTATAGTGTGATGATGAAAGTGGAGTGGTAACACAATTCTGATTTAGCTACAGGGATACGACTTGACCTAATTTGAAGAATCCCAACAAATTAGCGATGGAGCAATGTCCATGCTCGGCCTGTTGGATTCTGCATCTGCTTATAATAAATCTTGTAACATTGTTCATCTCTGCAAGAAATGATTTATTCTTTGTTGTATGCCCATGTTTGACGAATTTGGATATGGATTTGGTATTTGCTGGTATACTAGTACATATTGAGAATCATCACAAGGAAGAGGTGGATGAACTCCTTAATTACCTGTCTGAAAATTTTATGTTGACATTTAATATAGGTTTTATTAGAAAGGGTGCTATGAATTCCCCAATGGTTATGCCCGATCAAGGCTTCTTTGGTTGTTCCTAATTGGACTATCACTTTTTTCCTTTAACATTCTAGCTTCTTTCATTATTAAAAACACAACATGTATTTTCTTGTCTTTATTGAGTGATGAATATATTTTTCTTTGATGTGTCTAACATTATTATGTATAAACTTATAAAACCAATAATATCATGATCAGATATGAATGGATTGTTTGGAAACTTCTTAAAGTCTTGGAGAGTTTTCGAGTAGACCCGAGAGTGGGAGGAGGAAGGAGCTTGGAGGGACATGGTAAGGTATTTCTCTTGGTATTTTTTCAGTAGTTTATGTATCTATTTGGTCTTTTTATCCTTGCTGGAATTTAACCAAGTTATAAGTCAAACATCAATTTGCACCTTACTGAAAATCCATACATAGAGATTTTCACATAGCAAAAAGCTCAATTTTTGTGTGTAATATAATCTTGCATGCGATAACTTGATATACGGAGAGGACAAAAACTAAAGGACAAAAACTAATTGCACCAGCCGGGAATTGAACCCGGGTCTGTACCGTGGCAGGGTACTATTCTACCACTAGACCACTGGTGCTTGCATTTATATAATTTAAATGCCTCTAATATATTTGGGATTACTTGTTTTTTTAAAACTAGTTTTTTTAACCAACGATAAATATAACATGTGTTGATCTGTTGAACAGTTTCTGTCACACCAACTGATTGCTTGAACCCAGTCCTTATTCAAGCTCGCCTGCTTCAAATTAAGAGGCTCAGATGAATTATTTACAATGGATAAAAAATAATATAATCTGCATCTGTACAAGGAGGATTATATTTTGAAGGATGCTCAGTTATAAATGGTGGATTATATTTTGAATGAGTAGTTTTAAAATGCCAACATTAGTTAGCAATATGATCATTTAGCCATGTGGGTGTATGTTTTCTCTAATTGCTTCTCCTAGTCTGTTTATCTAGGTTTTGTTCATTCAATGATTTAGTAGCTCCGATCAATCGTGACATTCCGAGTAGTATTTTCATATTTTGGAGTAAAAACCGAGAAGTTTGGAGGTACATAGTAAGGTATTTCTCTTGAACTCCTTGTTTTGTATTTTATTTAGGAGTGTGTTACTTATTGAGGGGTAAATTATGACTAAATATATTGATGAAAACTCATAGTTCTAGAAGAGGGTTAAAAATTAAAATTGTGATATTTTGAAATTAAGATTAAAAATTTCAAGGACATAACAATATCATTGTACTAGCCAGGAATTGAACACTAGTAAGTACCGTGACAGGGTATTAATAATCTAACAATGGTACTATAATATTTTTGTTAGTAGTGATAAATATATTCATATACATTTAAAGATTAAACTTATGAATATATTAATTAGAACTGATGTTATAATTTCCGGCCTTTGTAGTGTGGGCCTGTAACCCATATGGGGCATTAATAATATTGTATGGTTTGGTGCTATCCATTTAGAACGTATAAATTATAAAATAAATTTTTTATTCAGATTATTATTGTCTTAGGATACATATACTTACTTTCTGAGGATCTCTTAACACTGTGCATCTATGCAAGAAGTGATTTATTTATTTGTTATAGGCATGTGGTTTAAACTGAATGATTTGGTGTTTGCTGGTATTGAGAATCAGAAGGATAACAGTTGGTGATTCCTAGACCTGTCTTTCAATCCCATTGATTGTTCCTAAATACACTATCACTTCCACTTCTTGGTGTTACTGAGAATCAGATGCGTGGGTGGTGGACATAGAAGACAAGTACCAAAAGTTCAGATGTGATTCTTTATGGTTCTATATTTCTCAATTCCTTCTTGAGAAAGGTATTTCTCTTCAACTCGGATTTCTGTCTTGTCTTTTATTAAAGAGTGTGTTACTAATGGTAAATTATGACTTAATATATTGATGAATAGTCATATATTTTTAGAATGTAATTTTGATGGGTGTTAATGACTACCTTAATTAAAATTAAGAGGCTCAGATGAAATTATTTACACTGGATCATGATAGATTTGAAGAGTTCGCTCCTCCTATCTGATCATTGAGTACCATCAACTTGACTAACTTTTTTTTTTGTATCTTGCTTTGTTTAACCAAACATATTAAACTACTAAACATCATCCTAATAAACTATTTATCCTATTCATTTGACTAAATAATTCCACATCAATAATGATTATAATCAACTTATTCTTACCGTTTTTTAAGTTTTATCAAAATTAAAATTAATTATGTTTGTTATCTTTTTTAACTCTGCATTCATGGAATAAAATCTTGCAAAAGACATTTCGGCATAATATATTTTTCATCATCTCTCCCTTGATTTTAGAATCTTAATCCTATGCTCTGGTAATCTCTCGCAAATTATTTCATGCTATAATTGACCACTGGTGCTATACATCTATCTTTTTTAAAGAGCCTTCAGTCTTATAAATTTTTGTTTGTTAATATTGTGTGATAAATATATTCCCGATATATTTACATATTAATCTTATGAATATATTAATTAGAACTGATATTGTATTTGTTGGGCTTGTAACCTATGGGGGAATTAGGTTATTGAATGACTGGTGCTAGGCTTAATTGAGTAGCCTGTAACCCATATGGGGGCATTAGGATAATATATGGGCTAGTGTTATAAGTGATCATTAGGATAATTGGATGGCAACAATTATATTTTGCAATCAAAAGTCATATAGACAGCTAGTGCTATAAGAGTTCCTATAAAGTCATTTAATATAGGTTTGATTAGGAAGGGTGCTATGAATTTTCACATTAATATGTTAGAATCTTAATCTTATGAATATATTGGATTAGAGTTAGTCACGGTCATATGGGATCACTAGGATTATTGGATGGCAACAATTATTTTGAACTTTTGTACCCACATTGTAACAATGACCTTCCTTCAAGAATTCTTCTTGATGGTTCCTTACTGAGGAAGGTATTTCTCTTCAACTTCCTGTTTTATTTAGGATTGAGTTATTAGTGGTAAATTATGATTAAATATATTGATCAAAAGTCATATAGATCACTGTTGTGAATGTTGTGAATTAGATGTGCGCAGCGGAATAATTTATAGATCTAATCTAAACATCTAATCATATGATCTGTGCATAATTGATAGAATCATGATATATAGATTATAGTAATATACCTTTGATGCGTGAACCGATCAGATCTGGCAGTAATGAATAATCAAGAGCCCCACGTGTTGCTCCTCTACTTGGTCCACACGAGCCCGACTAGATCTCTTTAATTTCGACTGCTAGGACGAAAAAGACAAAGGGGAAGCAATCCAATTCCTAGATTTAAAAGATGATTTCTTTCTTTTTTTCCTTACAAATTACCACCGTAATATGGCAAAAGTCATTTTTGAAAGAGGAACAATTCTCTCTATTATCATTTATGTTTATCTCTTGCAAAATCAGTGAATCTTTATCTCTTAAATAAAATTCAGTACCTAATTAAGGAGAGCGAATCAAAAGGCAACAAAAAAACAAAAATGTATGGCTTTATTACCTTTTGTATTCTCTTGTTAATTAGTCTTAGCTCCATAATTAATCATTAATTATATATTATTTTATTTCACAAATAAATAATATTTCTTATTATTAATAATATCTAATATGTATTAATAATTAACCATCTTTCTCGTTTATCTAGTTTGTCAACTCTAAGTGTGTGACCTCATAGGACCCGATTATAATAGTTATAGGTTTAACCCCATTAATCGTAGTTGACTTCTTGGAAAGCACTACGACTCCTAAAATAATCGGATTAAATTATATCTGTTAATTTGTCCTATCCAAGTTTAGTCATTGCACATTAAATTAAAGGACACAATTCCTTCAATCTCTCACTTGTCCTTAAACAAGTGTGCAATATAAGATATCTTTGTCTCTTAATGTCTTATTTGATGATATGGTGACATTCATACCTTTTATCAAATATGTTTCTTGAACTCTGAGTTTGAGCTGTCAATTAAACGGATGATTCATATTAATCCATCCGAGCATGACCATGCATTTTCAGTTCTCGCTCTTCAAGTGGCCGAGACACAATTCCTGTTCAATGTATCACAGTATACATGAAGTAGGAGGACTTCTCCATTCTTGTAGGACTATGACTCCCACTGATCTTTTAGCAATCCCAACTACTGTCTTTATAACTCCCTTTTACGGAAAGCGTTTAACAGTGTCAATGAAATACCAATCATCAAGTGAGGCCACAACATACTCATGTCTGAGGAATCTATTAAACATGGTTTAACTTAAAACTCTACAATCTCTTTTGGAGAGTCTTAAGGTGGGTCAGTCTTACATGTATCATCCATACAAATATATGTAATTGACTAGACATCTCCATGTCCTTATAATCCATGAAACTTGACGCTATCAGTCAGCTTACAATATAGTAACTTACAATATAGTAACTTACAATATAGTAACTTGTAAAATCATTTATGTCCATTTGATGATTTCAAACTATAGACTTTTAATAATTCAAAACTTCATTTCACTTAATGGGGTTTCATTCACCAGAACACTTAAGGTGATCCCATTTGTTAATAATGAATTATTTGGACATATTATTCAATATCGATAAAACAATATAAATAAGGATGAAATATCATATATCATAAAATCATCAAGTCAAACATAAAATTGGGGTCTAACACTCATAAATACATAATGTAATACAAAAGCAAACTCAAAGCCATTCTCCAATGTGCTTGAGACCCTTAGCCCTAGTGTGACTCTCATGCTTGGGCCTAGACATATGTTTGGTCAATGGATCTGCAATGTTGTCATCAGTATGCACCTTACACATCCTAATGTCACCCATAGTGATGATGTGTCGAATAAGGTGATACTTTCTCATAACGTGTCTGGATTTGGATCTCGAACTCGGTTCCTTTGACTGAGCTATGGCACCATTGTTGTCACAATAGATATCGATAGACATTGAAATGCTGGGAATAACACTGAGTTCATCTAGGAACTTTCTCATCCAAACGGCCTCCTTTGCTGCTTCACTAGCAGCAATGTACTCAGCCTCTGTTGTAGAATCTGCTATAGTACCTTGCTTGGAGCTCTTCCAGCTCACAGCTCCTTCGTTAAGGATAAAGACATAACCCGATTGAGACTCAAAGCCATCTCAGTCAGTCTGAAAGCTCGCATCAGTATAGCCTTGTACGATCAATTTTTCATCTCCCCCATATACTAAGAAATCATCCTTTGTTCTTCTTAAGTATTTCAGGATATTTTTAGCTGCACTCCAGTGTGCTTCTCCAGGACTTGATTGGTATCTGCTGCACATGCTCAAAGCATATGCAACATCTGGACGTGTACATACCATGGCGTACATGATAGATCCTATAGCAGAAGCATATGGGATCTTGTTCATCTTCTCAAGCTCAGCAGGTGTTTTAGGACACTACGTCTTGCTGAGATATACACCTTGTTGAATGGGTAAAAATACCTTCTTGGAATCTTGCATCTTGAATCTATTAAGAATCTTATCAATATAAGTTCTTTGACTTAATCCAAGAAGCCTCTTAGATCTATCTCTATAGATCTTAATTCCAAGTATGTACTCGGCCTTTCCTAAGTCTTTCATTGAGAAACATTTCTTCAGCCATTCTTTTACGGACTCTAGCATCGGAATGTCATTCCCAATAAGTAGTATGTCATCCACATGCAAGACTAAGAAGGCTGCCTTATTCCCACTAAACTTCTTGTAAACACAAGGATCCTCTTCGCATCTAATGAATTCAAACTCTTTGATCTTTTCATCAAATCGAAAGTTCCAACTCCTGGATGCTTGCTTAAGTCCATAAATGAACTTCTTAAGCTTGCATACCTTCAGGTTGTGTCATGTACACATCCTCTTCCAAAAAAACCATTTAGAAAAGCAGTTTTGACATCCATTTGCCATATTTATAGTCATAATATGCAGCAATAGCTAGGATTATCCTAATGGATCTAATCATGACAACTGATGAAAATGTCTCGTCATAGTCTATACCATGAATCTGTCTAAAACCTTTGGCAACTAGTCTTGCCTTGTAAACAAATGCATTTCCATCCTTGTCATTTTTTAGTTTGAAAATCCATTTGCTTTCTATGGGTTTTACCCATCTGACAAATCTATCAAGTCCCATACTTGATTTTTAAACATCGAATCCATTTCAGACCTCATGGCGTCAAGCCATTTATTGGAGTCTGGACCCGTCACTGCTTGCTTATAGGTCGAAGGCTCAATATGTTCTAGCATAAGAACATAAAGGCTTACATTTAAGATGAAATCATCATAACGTCTTGGTTGTACCCTTGGCCTTTCCGATCTACGAGTGAGTTCAACTTGTTCAACAACTAAATTCGGAACATGATCTACAACTGTTTGTAGATCCTCTTGTTCCGGTTCTTGGATGATCTGAGGCCCTAAGCCTTCAAAAGTAATCATCTCTGCATCGACATCATCCATGTTATTTTGTTGTTGAGTTTGTTGCTCTTCATCATCTTGAATTGTTTCAAGATGAATATTTCTCCCACTTGACTTGTTGGAAAGAAACTCTCTTTCAAAAAGACACTATCCCTTGCAACAAACACCTTTTGCTGAGTTGGATTGTAGAAGTAATATCCAAAACTTCCCTTTTGGATACCCTATAAAAAAGCATTTATCTGATTTTGGGGCAAACTTTTCTGTTTGTAAACGCTTTACATAAACTTCATATCCCCATATTTTCAGAAAAGACAACTTTGGAACCTTTCCAGTCCATATCTCATATGGAGTTTTGTCTACAGTTCTTGACGGAGTCCTATTTAGTGTAAGTACAGCGGTAGTGAGGGCATATTCCCAGAAGGATACCGGAAGATTAACAAAACTCATCATTGATCGGACCATGTCTAACAAAGTCCTGTTTCTCCTTTCAGACACACCATTTAGCTGAGGTGTTCCTGGGGTAGACAACTGTGTTACTATCCCACAGTTTTTCAAATGATAATCAAATTTGTGGCTCAAGTACTCACCACCACGATCAGATCGAAGTGCTTTTATTTTCTTGTCACTTTGAGTCTCTACTTCGTTTTGAAATTCCTTGAACTTTTCAAAGGACTCTGATTTATGTGACATAAGGTAAATATACCCATATCTACTCATATCATTAGTAAATGTGATGAAGTATCTATAGCCACCTCTAGCTTCAGTGCTCATTGGACCACATACATCAGTATGTATTACGCCCAGTAGTTCAGTAGTCCTTTCAAACGTTCCTTTGAAAGGTGACATTGTCATCTTGCCCATCAGACATGATTCACATGTATCAATGGATTCAAAATCCATGTATTTTAGAAGCACATCTTTGTGGATCTTCTTCATGTGATTCGCACTAATGTGACCTAATCGACAATGCCATAGGTAGGCCTCACTCAAACTATTTAATTTTTGTCTTTTGTTATTTATGTTATACAATTCTGATTTGAGATCCAATAGAAAGAGTCCATTACTCATTGGAGCAGTCGCATAGAAAATATCATTCTTAAAAATAGAAATACTTCCATTTTTAATGCTAAATTCAAAACCTTCAGAATGTAATATAGCAACCGAAACAAGATTCTTAGTAATGCAAGGAACATAATAAAAATTATTCAGTTCTACTAAATCAGAAGGTAAAGATAGACTTAAATCTCCTACGGTAAGTGCAACAACACTTGCTCCATTTCCAATGCGCAGGTCTATCTCCCCTTTCTTCACTTGTCTTTTATTTTTAAGTCCCTGCACATATGAAATAATGTGAGCACCACATACAGTATCTAATACCCAAGTAGGACCATTATCTAATGTGAGAACATTGGTTGTCATAATCTAAATAACATAAATACCTAAAGTGGAACTCACAGTCCCGTTCTTGTCTTCTAGGTACTTGGGACAATTTCTTTTCCAGTGTCCCTTGGCCTTGCAGTAAAAATAATCATGATCAGCAGCCACCTTTGGCTTCTCACCACCCTTGGGTTTGGCAACTTGTTTTCTTTTCCCTTGGTTATTGTTCGTTTTCTTAGCCACCTTCTTAAACCCCTTCCCATTGTTGACATTTAGAACTTCCTTCTTCTTGTCATCAATAATATCGCCTTCAGCATTTTTAAGCATGTTATGGAGCTCATTCAGATCATGCTTTAGACCATTCATATGGTATTGCATTCTAAATGGTGCAAAACCATCATGTAAGGATCTAAGAACAATATCAGTGGTCAACTCTTGGTCATATGGGGTCCCTAGATTTTCCATCCTCTTGAAAAGCCAGTCAGGCTAATCACATGAGGACTCACTGGTTTTCACAAGTTTGCTATCAAGTATAGCCTTGTGAGTCTTATATCACTCTATCCTTGCCTGATCCTGAAACAACGTTTTCAGTTCAGTTATGATAGTATAAGCATCAGAATGCAAATATCTCTTTTGCAATTCAGGCTCCATTGCAGCTAGCATGAGACAAGTAACAAGTAATGCTTCAATTTTCACCCGAGTTGTCTTTTGCAATTCAGGCTCCATTGCAGCTAGCATGAGACAAGTAACAAGTAATGCTTCAATTTTCACCCGAGTTGATGTTGCCTTCTCCTAATTTGATGAGGTTTCGGTCACAAGAATGCAAATATCTCTTTTGCAATTCAGGCTCCATTGCAGCTAGCATGAGACAAGTAACAAGTAATGCTTCAATTTTCACCCGAGTTGATGTTGCCTTCTCCTAATTTGATGAGGTTTCGGTCACAATAGGGATAGGGGTAGTTAGGACGTCCTCACGTCCCTCAGACCTGAGAATAATTCTCAGATTCCTTTCCCAATTAAGGAAGTTCGTTTCATTTAGCTTGTTTTTCTCAACAATTAAGCGCAAAGAGAATTTCAAATTATCGTTCGACATATTCTTCAAAATATAAATGACATACAAATCAGTTAATGTTTGAAAATTACAAAATACTTATAATTAAACAATTTAAAATAAGTAAATGCACATTTTATTTAAGTTTTTATAGTCCCTTATGAATAAAATGATTCCAAGATCCCATTACAGACAATCCCCAAACGTACTTTTGCACTGCCTTAGGTCTTGTGTGTTCAAGGTAAGTAACAATTACTAATTATAACTTCTTATAATTATTGGTTGATGATCCACATCCAATGTAGGATTCATCCCCATGCCTCAAGATCCAAAATTTTTCCTTTTGGTCTCTTGTTGGGTACAAACGTATCAAAGTTTATAAATCCCCGTATAGATTCATCCTTAGGAGCCTAAGGTTGAGGAAAGACACATTCGCTTTTGCGAAACCTATCCAATTAAAACCATTAACTTCATGGGTCATGACACGGAAAAGCATTGCCCCAATTTTCTTTAGGGACTTAAGTTTTAAGATAGTTTTACATCATAATCTATGTAAAATTATATCACCAATATAGATTCGCATCAAAATTAACAGTTAATTTATTGATCCTATCAATTTATGCAACCTGGCGCTCTGATACCACTGTTGTGAATTAGATGTGCGTAGCGGAATAATTTATAGATCTAATCTAAACATCTAATCATATGATCCATGCATAATTGATAGAATCATGATATATAGATTATAGTAATATACCTTTGATGCGTGAACCGAATCAGATCCGGTAGTAATGAATAATCGAGAGCCCCACGTGTCGCTCCTCTACTTGGTCCACACGAGCCCGACTATATCTCTTTACTTTCGACTGCTAGGACGAAAAAGACAAAGGGGAAGATTTAAAAGATGATTTTTTTTTCTTTTCTTCTTACAATTTACCACCGTAATATGGCAAAAGCCATTTTTGAAAGAGGAACAATTCTCTTTATTATCACGTATGTTGTATCTCTTGCAAAACCAGTGACTCTTTATCTCTTAAATAAAATTCATTACCTAATTAAGAAGAGCGAATCAAAAGGCAACAAAAAAACAAAAACGTATGGCCTTATTACCTTTTGTATTCTCTTATTAATTAGTCTTAGCTCCATAATTAACCATTAATTATATATTATTTTATTTCACAAATAAATAATATTTCTTATTATTAATAATATCTAATATGTATTAATAATTAATCATCTTTCTCGTTTATCTAGTCTGTCAATTCTAAGTGGGTGACCTCATAGGACCCGATTATAATAGTTATAGGTTTAACCCCATTAATCGTAGTTGACTTCTAGCAAAACACTACGACTCCTAAAATAATCGGATTTAATTTTATCTGTTAATTTGTCCTATCCAAGTTTAGTCATTGCACATTAAATTAAAGGACACAATTCCTTCAACCACTAGTGCTATAAGAGTTCTTTTAATAATATTAATTGAATTTTTACGGTGACATTTAATATAGGTTTTATTAGGAAGGGTGGTATGAATTTCCACATTAATATGTTAGAATCTTAATCTTATGAATATATTGGATTAGAGTTAATCCCAATCAAGGCCTCTTTGGTTGTTCCTAATTGGATTATCAGTTTTTTCTTTAATTTTCTAGCTTCTTTCATTATTAAAAACCCATGTAGTTCTTGTCTTTATTGAGGGATGGGTATTTTTTTGTTTGATGTGTGTAACATTGTTATGTATAAACTTATAAAGCGAGTTTTATCATGATCAGATATGTGAGCACAGAAAACGAGTACCAATCACCAAACATGAATATATTAATTAAGGTTATTGTATGACTGATGATAGACCAATTATGCGTGTTAGGCTTAATTGATTAGATTTGAGGTTTGTTATACCTCCTACCTAATTAATATGTATCATTTGAACAATTATCTTTCGGGCTTGGTAGTGTGGGCCTATAACCCATATGGGGCATTAAGATTATTGGATGATAACAATTATTTTTTGCAAAATTAGGCATATATATAATGTTGGATTTTATGAATATTATTGATTAGAACTAAATTTAAGGTTTATGAATTGTTGATGCTTCTACATCTGTAGTAAATTTGAAGACCAGGTTCCCCAAATTTTCACATCTATTTCCATATAATGTAACCCAATGCGTATCAGCTGAACAATTATATGTCGGGTTTGGTAGTGTTCCTACCCAATTAATGCGTATCAGCTGAACAATTATATGTCGGGCTTGGTAGTGTTCCTACCCAATTAATGGGTATCAGTCTCAACAATTATCTGATGGACTTGGTAGTGTGGGCCTGGAACCATACGGTGGCATTAAAATTATTTGATTGCAACAATTATAATTATTTTTGCAAAATTAGGCATGTATATAATGGTAAATTTTATGAATATTATTGATTAGAACTAAATTTAAGGTTTATGAATTGTTGATGCTTTTACCATTCATTCAAGGTAGGTTTATGAATTCAATTTAAAATATATCAAGGTAGGATTTTTGTTAACAAAAAGAAGAAGAAAAAATCTAGATGGATAATAGTCTTTTTTTTATTGTTTTTGACATGTCATTATTTTAATTTGCATTTATAAAAAATATATATTTGTGTATAAATCTTGACTTGCACGGTGATAAATTTCTATATTGATGTATATATAGGCAAATAAATTCCAAATTTGTCGGGCTTTGATAATGCCGGCCTGTAACCCAAATGGGGGCATTAAGGTTATTGGATGACTGATTCTATGTTTAACTGAGAAGATTTAGGGTTTGTTTTACCTCATACCCAATTAATGTGTACCAGCTGAAAATTATTTGTCGAGATTGGTAGTGTGGGCCTGGAACCCATATGGGGGCATTAAGATTATTGGATGGAAACAATTATAATTAATTTTTGCAAAATTAGGCATGTATATAATGGTGAATTTTATGAATATTATTGATTAGAACTAAATTTAAGGTTTATGAATTGTTGATGTTTCATCTGTAGTAGAAGATTTGAAATTTGAAGATCAGGTGCCCCAAAGTTACACATCTATTGCCATATAATGTTATTAGCAATTCAATCGCGTATTTGTTAGGCTTTGGTAATGTAAAGGCCCAAATGGGGGCATTAAAGTTATTAGATGGCTGATTCTAGGCTTAATTGAGTAGATGTAGGATTTGTTTTACCTCATATCCAATTAATGGGTATCAATTGAATAATTATTTGTCGGGCTTGGTAGTGTGGGCTTGTAACCCATGTGGGGGCATTAGGATTACTGGATGACAATAATTATAATTAATTTTTGCAAAATTAGGCAGGTATATAATGGTGAATTTTATGAATATTATTAATTAGAATTAAATTTAAAGTTTATGAATTGTTGATGTTTCTACAGTAATAGATTTGAAATTTGAAGATCAAGTGCCCTAAATTTACACATCTATTTCCATATAATGTTATTAGCAATTCAATCGCGTATTTGTCAGGCTTTTGTAATGTGGGTTGCAAAATTAGGCATTATATGGTGAATTTTATGAATATTATTAATTAGAATTAAATTTAAAGTTTATGAATTGTTGATGTTTCTACATATGTAATAGATTTGAAATTTGAAGATCAAGTGCCCTAAATTTACACATCTATTCCATATAATGTTATTAGCAATTCAATCGCGTATTTGTCAGGCTTTTGTAATGCGGGCTTGTAACCCAAATGGGGGCATTAAGGTTATTGGATGGTTGATTCTAGGCTTAATTGAGTATATTTAGGGTTTGTTTTACCTCATACCCAATTAATGGATATCAGCTAAATAATTATTTGTCGGGCTTGGTAGTGTGGGCTTGTAACCCATATGGGGCATTAGGATTACTAGATGGCAACAATTATAATTAATTTTTGCAAAATTAGGCATGTATATAATGGTGAATTTTATGAATATTATTGATTAGAACTAAATTTAAAGTTTATGAATTGTTGATGTTTCTACATCTGTAGTAGATTTGAAATTTGAAGATCAGGTGCCCCAAATTTACACATCCCATATAATGTTATTAGCAATTCAATCGCGTATTTGTCGGGCTTTGGTAATGTGGGGCTTTGGTAATGTTGGCCTGTAACCCAAATGGGGGCATTAAGGTTATTGGATGGCTGATTCTAGGCTTAACTGAGAAGATTTAGGGTTTGTTTTACCTCATACCCAATTAATGGTATCAGCTGAAAAATTATTTGTCGAGCTTGGTAATGTGGGTCTGGAACCCATATGGGCACTAGGATTATTGGATAGCAACAATTATAATTAATTTTTGCAAAATTAGGCATGTATATAATGTTGAATTTTATGAATATGATTGATTAGAACTAAATTTAAGGTTTATGAATTGTTGATGTTTCTACATCTATAGTAGAAGATTTGAAATTTAAGATTAAGTGCCCCAAAGTTACACATTTATTGCCATATAATGTTATTAGCAATTCAATCGTGTATTTGTCAGGCTTTGGTAATGCGGACCTGTAACCCAAATGGGGGCATTAAAGTTATTAGATGGCTGATTCTAGGCTTAATTGGGTAGATTTAGGGTTTGTTTTACCTCATACCCAATTAATGTGTATCAGCTGAACAATTAGCGTTACTAAAACTATTTAAACCGACCAAATACATAAATAAAATGGGAGCGATAATTATATCTTAAACTAATAGTGATGAGTAATGTATTATGTTAGGATCTAGGTCGCGGCTGGCGGATCGGGGTCTGGCCGGTCAGCGCGTCTCACTCAAAGGTGGTGATTGATCCGGTTAGAGATTAATATCGGGGTTTCAATACTACACAAACTGTCACAAACCTTTGAACCGAGTTCAAGCGCGGAAGTGGTTTGTTTCAGGTTGAAGCAGCACACACACGAGATAGGCAAAACCGGATTTGAATAAGATAGGTTTGGAGATTGCTGGGTCAGTTTTGCAGCTTAGTGATTCGGTTTAGGTGATGTTGAATCGGTTGGAGCGGTATTAGTAGGTTAGTACAGATCGGTTAGAATGTAGAACCAGCAGAAAGTAAATAACAAGACAGGTTTTTATGGATGTTCGGAGATGAAACTCCTACGTCACCCCTTCCTCTCGAAATCGCGAGAAGGATATTCACTAAGGAATACACAAACACAATCCGATCGAGACTTATTTTCTGCTCGATAACACCCGTACAATTTTAACCCAAATTGTAAATACACACTTGATCTCTTAATCTTAGAGAGATGAAACACAATTTTTGACTTAGGTTGTAGAAAATTCTCAAAACTTGTGACCGCATTTTTTCCTCTTCAGCTCCTTCTTTTATAGGTGAAATGTGTCAACGGTCACATTTCATTTCCTTGAATCTGATTGGTTGAGTAGAGGT
This sequence comes from Impatiens glandulifera, assembly GCF_907164915.1. Classification (NCBI taxonomy): domain Eukaryota; kingdom Viridiplantae; phylum Streptophyta; class Magnoliopsida; order Ericales; family Balsaminaceae; genus Impatiens; species Impatiens glandulifera. The sequence goes on from NW_025919042.1 coordinate 23,315, forward strand.
TCAGTGATTCAGACCTGACGGTCAACTCTTCAGACCTGGCGGTCTAGTCTTCAGACCTGGCGGTCTAGTCTTCAGACCTGGCGGTCTAGTCTTCCAGTGTGTAGGTCAAACCGGCTAGGTTTGTCTTTTACTAAATATGGCAACTATCGGTTGGACATTCCCTGTACCTGGAAGATTGCCTTTCTGATTTATCCTGGAGTGGAAAGATCTTGTAGGACGGTCTTCTACAGCCTGCAGACTGTCCTCAGACTTGTATGAATATGGCAATACTAAGTCTGTTCCTTCGATATCATCCTCAACAGATACTCGAAATATCTATTTGTACTGGTCGGTTGTTAATGTAAACCGGATGACTTCTGGTTTTTCCATAGCTTCTGATTGACTGACTGTTCAAAGATTCTGGCCTTCTGTTTTGACCGATCTTGTCTTTCTTGTTCGGTCAGGTTTTTTGGTCGGTTTGATTGCTTGACCGGTTGAGTTTCTTAACCGGTTGAGTGATTTGACCGGGTGAATTCTTTACCTATTCATGCACAAGAGATTTGTTTTTGTTAAGTTTTATTTAACCGATCTAATTTTATCTAACAATTTTTCCCTTTTTGATTATTTTATTTAAAATATTCAAAATCATGTAAGAATGCAAATGTAGGCCGGTTTTGTTTTTAAGAGTTAATTTGCCGGATTTTTGGAAACTGACTTTGAAGAATTTTTCGAAAAATTTTGGAAAATTTTGGAAAATTTTGGAAAATTTTGGAAAATTTTGAGAAAAATTTTGAAATTTTTTATATTTTATCTTATCAATTTCTCCCTTTTTGATTATTTTATTTAAAATATTCAAAACTTTGTAAGAATGTAAACGTAAGCCGGTTTCCAAAAATTACTTGATATATAAGAAATATGCTAAGGCAAAAATACTATATATATAGAACCGAAATAAACAAAAGTAAAGAAGGTAAATGAAGCCCCTATTTCTTCGATCTAGGCGGCAGGAATTTTTCCAACTGTTCATCGGTGGCCTTTCCCTTGACCGCTTGAACCGGCCTGGATGAGGATCCTCGACCGCCTGAGGTGCCGGTGAGAAGATAGATCGGTTGACCGAACGATCTAATTGGAACCGCATTCAAACACCGCTGTCTTCTGAGCTACTGCTCGACATCTTCCTCGAGATCTTCCTCGGCTTGCAAAACCGGGTTAAATTGAGGTTCCACCACCGTATCGGTGACTCTGTCCAACAGTGTCGTGATTTCCGCCCTTTTCTCAGTAGCCTTCCTCTTTCGTGTAACCGGAACGGAAGGGGAAGCAACCGTTTTTGACTTCTTGTGAGCCGCGGCGAACTTATTGTATGTTTCCTGTTTGACCGATAGCCGGGTAGCATCTTTGGCTTATTGAGCTGCTATGGCCGCTGCTATGGCCGGTGCATTGTTCTGTATGTTTTGCAAATGTCCGGCCAAGTTCGTATCTGCCACTATCGTGTCCTTCTGTATCCGGGTTTGCTCGTCCAGGGCATCTAAGAGCTTTCGGGCCGCGTTGGCATTCGCTTCCTCAAGTGCCTTGTCGGTAGCCAGCTTAGCCGCTATTAACTCCGCCACCTGTTCGGTGACCGCTTTGAGATCGGCTTCAAGCTTGGCATTCTTTTCTTCCAAGCTCATTACCCTTTCAAGTGTAGAGCCGGCCTGGGCACCGGATCGAG